>NC_134483.1:520701496-520831496 GCF_040206685.1 Ascaphus truei | reverse complement strand
TCTCTCTCTGTCTCTCACCCACTCTCTCTCTCTGTCTCTCACCCACTCTCTCTCTGTCTCTCACCCACTCTCTCCCTGTCTCTCACCCACTCTCTCTCTCTGTCTCACACTCTCGATCTGGATATCTTATTTACCCTGTATATCTTAACTGCCCTATACTACACCGTCATAATTTATACTGCTTTCTTCCAGATCTGACTCAAGCTTCACATGGAAGACATCGGAACCCCCCCTAACCCAGAAGACAGGTAGGGAACACCTCCCCTCCAATGTATAACATTGCGGGAATGCGGGTACCTGGACATTGAGGGACTGCGGATCAGGTAAGATCCCAGGCGGGATTGCTGCTTTAGATATTGTGAAGCGGGGACGTCCAGACACTGGTTAAGGGGTTCAGGAAACTAGTCACTCACATCTGGCTTTTATTTCTAGATCCAACATTTACTTACACACATACACGTAACAAGGACTAATTGTAGTATAATGTAATACAAGAAATACATTTGTCAAAAACGAATGTTCTGACTAGGAATTTATTAAATGTATTTTATTTATATATTTTATTTTAAAGTGGGGTTTGGGGCGGGACTAGGGTTGGGGGGCGGGACTAGGTGGCAAGTAGATTTTTTGGTTGGGCTAGTAGATTTTTGGGTGATTTGTCGAACACTATATATATATATATATATATATATATATATATATATATATATATATATATATATATATATATATGTATATATATATATATATATATATATATATATATTCAGATACCTGTTTTGCACCATGTATACTCTCTCTGTTAAATCACATGCGCCTTAAGAAACTTTGTGCTTCGGACCTGTTGCTTCTCTGCCATATAGATGTTGGGAAACATATTTTAGAAAAGTTGCACTTTCCCACGTGTGAAAGTATTTTGTATCTATTTTTTTTTAATCTTTTCATGTAATTGTCACCACTTATTTGATCTGTTAGGGATCTTTTTCACACAGTATTTCTATGTGTACGATATAGTAGCCTACAGCCACATTCAAGCAAACAGACCACTAAGTTGCTTTACAATTGATACATTGTTTCACTTTAAACTATTCGTGCGTTACATTGGACAGAAATGATTTGTTACACATATCCATCGAATCACATGCCTTACATTTACCACATTTACCACGCGTCCTGTGGCCTAGAGCAGCGGTGCGCAAATTGGGGGGGCCCAAGATTTTTTTTGGGGGGGGATACAAGGAGAGGAGGAAGGTGGAAGCGAACAGGGTGGTGGCACAAGAGCACCGCCAGAGTGACACAGGGTGGCAGAGGAGTTGGACGGCGGGAGCAAAGCAGAGTGGCAGAGGACGGTTGGGAGGGAATGTGCCCCAGCGGTCTTCACTGATTTCCGGTGTCTGCCGCTGCTACAGCATGCTCCTCCCTGGCCATCCTTCTCTGCCACCCTGCTTCGCTCCCGCCATCCACCCACTCTGCTGCCCTGCCCCGTTCTGGTGGTCCTCTTTTGCCATTCTGCTCTGGTGGTCCTCCATCCTCCTCTTCCACCGCGCTGCTCTTCTCCCGTGGTCCTCCTCCACCGAAGCCAGGTAGGCATTGTTAACAGGGTGAGAGGGGGTGAGAGGAGGGGGGGATGGAGACAGGATGAGGGAAGAAGGGAGGATGAGGGAAAGGAGATGGGGGATAAAAGGGATGAGGGGGGGGGGAGAAAGAATATGCATTAGGAGCTGAAACAATAATTTAAAAAAATATTGCAGTCAGTATTATCTTATTATACTGATTTATTTTAAAAACAAACTTTCAAATTTGTCATGTTTTGCTATATTTTTACGTACTCATATTCACATTTATACTTTATACCCATTAATAAAGTTGTAATCCAAATCACATGAAAAAAAGAAAACATCAGGCGGGGGGGGGGGGGGTGTGTTGGGCAACTACTATCACAGATAAAAAGGGGGACTCGACATAAAAAGTTTGCGCTCTCCTGGCTTAGAGGACACGCGGCTTTATTTTGTCTCTATTATTAGTTGTTAGTTGAGAGAAAACCAATTTCACGCTCGCCTAAACACAGTAGCTGGATGAACAGGTAAAACATTATCTCCGATAGGGTCGCTTAAAAGAACATGTCCTTGTTTTTTTAAATACCTAAAAACTTAAAAGGTTTCCCCATCATACCGAGTGATGAAATGAATACTTGTATTTCTGTCTTGTCAGCGGTTTACATTTTCCTCTGGGTATTTCGTATTCCAATACTATATTATCTATCCCGCTTTTTTACTTTCTCTAAGACACTTTCTTAATATATTAATTCCAAAACATTTAGGCCCCTGTGTCTAATTCAAAAAGACCTCTTCCTTTGTGAAATTTCTTGTAAGCCTTTGCCATTGACCACAAGGTTCACTGCTTACTCATCTCGGATGATGGCAACTGGGGGCTAATAAGTATCTTTTAGTGGCCATTTAAAAAACAAAATTCTGGTATGTAGAACATTTTTATCCGAGGTATAAAGAGATAAACCCAGAAATGCTATATTTTCTTTACTTGATTTAAATGTCATTTTTGTCATTCATTCTAAGATAAAACACTACCCAAGGGCTCCCTCACGCGTTCTCCAAATCATCTGCACATTGTCTCATTATTGCGACGCCATGTAATATAATATTGGATAAAAAACGATTGTAATCCCAGATTTCTACACCTTTCCCGAATACAAAAAAGGGGTGTGTGCCGAGCACGCGCATTTTAAGTGAAACTTCTTTGTCTTTTGTCACAGAAATTGTGTTTGTGATTTTAAATTAAAAATCAAAACACAATTTCAGTGAGAAAACACAAAGAAGTTTGACTTCAAACGTGCGTGCTCGGCACACACCCCATTTTAGCGATTTGAACGTCTATATTTATACTAACTGCTAATTCCTTGTGTGCGTGTGTGTCTCTGTGTATGTGTGTGTTTGTGTCTGTGTGGGTGGGTGTGTCTGTCTATGTGTCAGTGTGTGTGTCTCTGTTTGTGTGTGTCTTCTTTGTGTCTCTGTGTGGGTCTGTGTCTGTGTGGGTGTATGTCTGTGTGTGTGTGTGTGTCTCGGTGTGTGTGTGTGTCTCGGTGTGTCTGTGTCTGTGTGGGTGTGTGTCTCTGTGTGTGTGTGTCTGTGTGTGCAGTATGTGTGACATATCTTTTAAGTGAGATTTCATGATCGGACACATGTTTCTAAAAATACATCTAAATATTGTGATAGATTCTGTCATCGAATCCTCTCTGGAAATTATACGAAATGATATCTTCCAGGCGGGTCTAGTAACTGTTTATTAATCTTTGGCAAGTGGTAAAAAATTGGGAGTTCTGGGATGTTTGTTAAATAAATAAAGAAATCTTGATTTTCATTAATAACACCAAAGGTAATATTATCTAAACATTTATGGGTAGGGTTAATATCCGATTACAATAGCAGGGTGCTGAGGATTGGGAAAGGTAGTAAGGAATCCCTTAGGAGTAGTAAAGAATGTTCCATTCTTGACATTAATGGAAAGAAAATTAATTTGACTTTTAAATCAAGTAAAGAAAATAAATGTCTGGATTTATTGATTCACACCTCGGATGAAAAAGTTCCACAGACCAGAACATTTTTTTAAAAGAAGCAGATATTAATAGTGACTTACTTGTCGTTGAGATGAGCAAGCACTATATACCTTTACAGTGTAAAGGCTTGCAAGAAATTGCACAATGAAAGTGGACTTTTTGAATCAGACGCAGGAAAGTAAAGAATGTAAAAAAGCTCGATAGAAAAGATCTTGTGGTAAGAAATACCAAGAGGAGGAAAAGACGTTGACAGATGAGAAAAGAAATACAGGTGTTATTTCCATCACTTGGTATAATGAGATGGCTTTTCAGGATTTCGGGTATTTTAAGGAAACACTGGCGTGTTCATTTAAATTACCCTATTCTAAAGAAGGTTTTAGATGTTAATCCAAGAACTATTTTTAGGCGATCTGGAAATGTACAGACGTTTTTTTTCTCTCCCAGCGTGTTTAAACAACCAATAATAAGGAAACGTCAACACTGGGCGTCCTCTTCTAGGCCACAGGATGCCTTAGATGTGGTAAATGTAAGGCATGTGATTCTATGGATCTGTGTAACAAATCATTTATGGCCAATGTAACCCAGGACGAGATTAAAGGGGAACAATGTATCAATTGTAAAAGCAACTTTGTGGTCTATTTTCTTGAATGTGAGTAAGCTACAAAATGTATAAAGAACAGAGGTTTCTAAAAGTAAGAATTATTGAACATATTCTAATATTCTAAGTTTCTCAAAGACACTTTGTTGAAAAACTTCAATGGGGCTATCGCAGCTTATAGAATGAGGGCCAGTGGGAGGGAGGGAACCCCAGAGGTAGGGTTCAGCCAGGGCCGCAAACAGCTTTCCCGGGGCCCAGGACTAACATTTGCACCAGGGCCCCCAACCACGTGTCGACAGCCTTGCGAGAACCCCCCCCCCCATTTTCTCTTATATACCTCCACCTCTCCCACCCCCATGTATTTTTCTCCCCTCCCCACACTCAATAACCTCCCTCCTCAATATACGCGCGCACACAGTGACACACACAGACAGTGACACACACACAATGACACACACGCACACACACAGTGACACACACACAGTGACACACAATAAGCCCCCCTCCCCAAACACACACATAAAAATAAGCCCTAGCATTAAAGGTAGAAAAGTGCGAAAGAGAAGAGTCAAATATGAAACCCAAACAACAGGCTTGGAGAACCATGGATAGCAGTGTAACTCAGGGGTGCGCAAAGTTTTTAACTTCCGCCCCCCTGCCTGCTTACATCCCGGCTAGCGCCCCCCCCCCCTCCTCCTCGGCTCCGGCGTCAAATGACATTGTGGGGTCAGGTGATGTCATGTTGCCATGGCAATGTGACCCCGTGGTGTCATTTGACACCAGTTACCATGGCGACACGTCGCCGAAGATAAGGTAGGAGAAGCTGCAGAGGCCTCATGCGGTCCCCCCGGCATTTAATTTAAATACTTTGGGGGAGAGCGCGGGACCACTGTAGCTGCCGCGCCCCCCCCCTTGGAAATTTTCCTGCCCCCCATTTTGCGCACCCCTGGTGTAACTGACTGTGATGGAATAGGGCCTGATTTATGTGGGATTATGATCAGCTCAGTCTTTGACATGTTGAGTTTGAGGGGTCTACATGTCATCCAGGATAAGACTGCTGTGAGACAGATGGAGACCTGGGCTTGTACTGCAGATGTGAGGTTCTGTGTGGATACAGATGTGTCATCTGCATACAGGGGTTACTTGAAGCCAAATTAATTCATGAGATCACCAAGAGAGAGCATATAGAGAGAAAAGAGGAGAGATCCCGGAACCGAACCTTGAAACACACTAACCGATAGATTGACAGAGGAAGAAGAGGAGTTAGCAATAGATACACTAACGTAAAGATGAGAAAGGCAAGAGAGGGATTTATCCAAGGTAATGTAGAGGAGAATGTCAGGAGCAGTGTTTGATCTACAGTATCAAACTGTGGATAGTTTGAAAGGTCAAGTAGATAAAAATGATGTAAGGTCCTTCGGATTTAGCAATGTGGACGTTGTTTGCTACATTGGTGAATGCTGTTTTAGTTGAGTGAGCAGTGCGAAAATTTGATTGGAGAGGGTCAAGGAGAGCATAGGAATTGCATGCAGGAATCTATAAGCCGTTCCAGAAGTTTAGAGGCAAATGGCAGGAGAGAGACAGGGCAATAGTGAGATGGGTTAGTGGGGTCAAGGGTGTTGTTCTTGAGAATCAGTCTCACAGCAGCATGTGTAATGGGGGAAGGAAAGATACCAGAGGAGAGGGAACAGTTTAAAATGTGAGTGAGTGCAGGGATCAGTGTGGCAACGAGAGGTCAGAGGAGAGGGAAGGAATGGGATCCAGCAGGCAGGTGTGAGAGGAGAAGAGTAACAGAGATACTACATCCTCTCTAAGGATTGGTCCCCACTGGCTACTGCAGCGCTCGCTATGGCGGGCGCTGCGGGTACAAGAGCAGCCCCTCAATGGGGTCGGGCCCACTGCAAGGTGCGGCCGCCGTGCGGTGCGTTTTTCCTGCAGTCAGGAAAATTGTGATTAGTAGTAGCGACGGAGCACTAGGTCACGCCCCCCCCCCCCCCAGGTGGTTCATCCAATGAGGGCGAACCTGCCGGGTGATGTCATGGCCGCGCCCCCATCACTCCCTCATCACCGCCCCCCCCCCTGTCTTTCCCCCTGCAGCTTACTGCAGACCGGGGGAACTCAGCTGCACTCACTGCCAGCCTCGCAGGCGCACGTGCAGCGAAGACAGTGGGGCCGCAGCCTTACAAGGGAAGAAGGCAATGAGATTTGATGAGGGGGATTCAGGAGAATAGGTGGAGAGGGAAAGACAGGGGATCTCTCGTCTGATAGAATCCACCTTGTCTGAAGTTCATTGTTCAACACTGATTGTGTCCGTTTGTGCGCATCTTTATTCTTCCTTATATTGTGAGTTTTCTTGCATTCTCCTTGTTTGTATCTCATACAATATGAGACATTTCTTGAGCTTTTTTTGGCCTTTGGACACAGTAGCACATGTTAACCATACACATGCAGCTCACTATTCATGTTACCAGCACAGGTAACACATTTCTAGCGGATGACGTATCAATGAAAAGAAAACATTTGTTAATAAGCATTCTATATGATATTATTCATTGCCATACAAGATGTATTCATTGTAATTTAGAATGTGTCTGCCTTTTGTCCCATGTCTTTGTATCTCACATAATTAATACAAAATAACATGGAAATTCACTATACTGGGAAAAAGCTATCTTATTTATACACATTGTGGGACGAGTGAGCAAACCTAATAGGACAAAGATTCATAACAAGGGATGAAACCCGGGAAAACAACATTTGAAACACTATCAATTTGTGAATGTTGGCATAAAATTGTCCTAGTATTGTCAAACTTCAGTTAAAAACGGTAATGTCTGCCCAATGTAATTCTCATACTATTGTGTAGTATTATATGAGCCTGTAAATAAGCCTGGTTTCCACTGACAGTCGATACATCGGCAACAAAGTTGGCCAGATATTGCCTGTCTGCCACAGCGATCCAGCACTGTCTTGAAGTCAAACAAAAAATGTAAATACTGAATATCACTCCAACTCTCACATTATTGCGACTTGGAAAGAAATCCGGTTAATATAATATCACAAAGTGCAAAACACTTCCATGTAACAATGACAATCACATCCGCCACAAACTGCCCGAAAGTTGAAAAACAAAAAAAAACACACAAAGCACATTATTCTCAAGAAGGCCGTGATGATGTATGAACAGTTATACTCACATCGTGGGCACTGTGGAAAACGGATCTAAAACATATTTCACTGCCACCTAGTAATTCTGCAGTTTGTTGTTGTACACTGCAGTGTTATTTGTTACCGTGATCACCAATTTATCTTAATTTTAAATATTTATTTTCTCAGAAACGGCTCAAACTGAATGAAAATATAGTGCGAGGTGCAAAATAATAATACATTGAATGTTTTGCATCAAGAACCCAGTCGATGAGATGCACCGTTTCATTTTTTGACAAACATTTAGAAATGAAGAGTTCTGGGTCTCTGCTCTATAATCCTGGTCCGAGTATGTATCATTAAAGCAATGTTTGGGGGTTCAAACTATGCAGAGTGTATCCGGTTACAGAACTTTCCCTCCTTCCCACGTGTAATTAAGACGGCAGAACAATGGAAGACTTGCAGATGAGGATTTCTAGAGGGCGATGTATCAGTGTAAAGAGAAATGTGTTTTGATTCATTGCTTCATTTTCTGCTTGTGTTTGCATGAAATGTAAGCGCGTTTCCTACATGTGATGCAAATATTAGCCGGAGAAGATGGCGCCAGTTCTGCTTTTTTTTAATGCAAAAACAATATTAAAAAAGTGACACCCAAAGTTACTTCAATGGGACTTTTAGTGCAGAAGCGCCAGATCGGCACTATCGCTCCTTATAGAATAAGGCCCACGGAATTTGATACATCTCATTATAATCTGTGCTTCACGTAACGCCTGTATAAATGCGCTAATTGACATTACCTAAATCGCAAGCTGATGCCCGTGGAGCAAAACTTGGAGCAAAGACCTTTTGTGACTTTGATGCAAAGAGCCGCAAGGTGAAAAGTGTGCAATTTGCTTCATATTTGCCTTAATACACCCTTTTAACATTACATATATTTGTTCATAGAGTGACCCCATGCATATTGCTGTACACATCAAAACTATGATCAATAGGGATTGGGGGGGGGGGGGGAATCTGTGTCATTTGGGGTATTTTGAAAGTAAGGTGCCTTGCCCATCACCACACAGAGCTCTTTGTCATTTCAACTCAATTTCTGTCACTTCAGACACCAATGTCATTGTCTCGCACTTGGCAGCGTTGCAATGAGTTACATTGACCCGTGGGACATCTGGACCAAGGATATTGTAACTGGTGCACTTGCCAATTTTCTTAGGTAAACCCCCTTTTTCTTTATAGAAGATGTTGGAAGTATTGACAACCAAAGGCTTAAATCCCCTGGAATGGTACATCATGGACTGGCTGCCGGCAGAGTCTCTGCCCTACGATAGACCATCAATACCAGTCTTGTTGGGCCTTGCGTAGTGACAATACTCAGAGTTAACAAGCGCTACTGCTTTTATCCTTATACCACGTCCTTCTAATTGTTCTACAAGTTGATTTTAGAGGTCTTAGTCTTATAAAGAGATTGTAGGTTTCTAAGCGAGTCAATGTTTTCATGCAGCTAGAAAACATCATCCGGTTGGACTCTCCCCTGATTGAGTTTCACAGTAGGTGGATAGTCATGTCACAGCAGTAAAAGGTGTCACCGCCTGTTGCTGCACTAATACTAAAATGGTATAGAGGGCTTAATAAGGAGAATGCAGTCACAATCCTATAAAGTGTCCCGAGCTGAGAATATCTGATTGCAATCTACAGTAAGTGATACAGTTTATTCCATTGGTTTTCAACCTTTTTTTGGTTAGGGAACCCCATAAATTGATTGTGAAATTCTGGGAAACCCCAACCCTCACCCCGTCTCTCTCCCCCCTGTCTCTCTCACCCCCTCACTCATGTCTCTCCCCCTCACACTCCCTTTCCCCCAAACTTTCTTCCTTACACTCACTTTCCCCCTCTCTTCTATACACACACACACTCTCCCCCTCTCTTCTATACACACACTCTCCCCCTCTCTTCTATACACACACACACTCTCCCCCTCTCTTCTATACACACACACACTCTCCCCCTCTCTTCTATACACACACACACTCCCCCTCTCTTCTATACACACACACACTCTCCCCCTCTCTTCTATACACACACACTCTCCCCCTCTCACTTACACACGCACACACACACACACACTCCCCCTCTCACTTACACACACACACACACACGCCCCCTCACACACACACTCCCCCCTCCCCCACACAGACACACACAGACTCTCTCCCCCTCCCCCACACAGATACACACACACCCTCTCACTCACTCTCCCCCTCACACACACACTCTCCACCCCTCCCCCTCACACACACACTCTCCACCCCTCCCCCACACAGATACACACACTCTCTCCCTCACACACACACACTCCCCCACAGACACACACACACACTCTCCCCCTCCCCCACACAGACACATACAGAGACACACACACTCCCCACACAGAGACACACTCTCTCCCCCTCCCCCACACAGACACACACACACTCTCCCCCACACACAAACACAGAGAGAGAGAGAGAGAGACACACACACACTCTCCCCCACACAGACACACACATCCAGACACACTCTCTTCCCCTCCCCCACACAGACGGACACACTGTCTCTTTAAGAGAGAGCCGGCTCTCACGCTGATGCTTCCTCCCTCCTGTTAGCTGGAAGTTGATGGCAGAAGTAGGGAGAGGAAAGAGCAGTTACCGCCTGCTGCTGCTGCCGGGTCACTGCTATGTGGGGGGGCCGTTGCGCCGCCGGACCTGGGACAGCTGGAAGAGTTCTCCCAGCTCTCCCCTCCCCCCCCCGCAGCCGCAGAAACCCCGGTTGAAAATCCCTGGTATATTCAAATAAAATAAGGAACAGAGTGTAACGTTTCCCTGCCCCTCTATTTGGGGGTTTGCAGCCGGGGATGGAGGCTGTTTGTTTGGAGCAGACACAGTCACCAATTGCTGACTTACAAAAAGCCAGAAATACCTATTTAAAGTATCATGTTAGGGAACAAGCACGAGATAGAAATATTGTGAAACATAACAGATAATATGGTGCACCTGCTACTTTGTCAAGTTTTCCCCCACAAGCAACAAGCCTCATTAAACCCACAGTCCAACATGTAGAATCGTCACTGATTTAGCAAGAAACATTGATCAATGTGACGTCTCCTCTGCTCTGTTATTCCTTAAAAGTCCTGTCAGTTTTTACTCATTGGCTCCCAGGCTTAGGGCCTGATTCAATGTGCGCTGCTGCAGCACGATTGTCCCACAATTGCATATTGACTTGACGATGTGATCGGCTGCTTCAGCGCTGAATTGAAATCAGATTCTTAGAAAGCTAGTGGGGGGTGTATCATTTGTGCTCTGACATTGTCGGCCTGGTGTCTTTGGCTTTCTCCCAGAACCCACTGGGGCGTACAGGTTGAGCACCACAAAATGGCATTGTCAAAAAATATGATACACTTTGGTTCAGAGTGCTGTTATCTCTCAAACCCTACGTATTTTCTCATTTATATATAATATATATATATCTCCGTCTCTATCAGGCCCAATAAAAATATAATACCCACCCTGACCTTAAGTGACTCGCCTCCCATCTCTGTACACAGCCCTATCTCTGCTGTTATCACGTTCCTGCGTTCTACTGAATTATATTGAAACAGACCATGTGAGGGGTCCTCCAAAGTAATAAATGTTAGAGTGTCAGCTCGTTGTCAAGCATTCACTTTATTACATGTTCTATCTCTACTCCCTCTACTAGGCGAGGTCAAAGATTTATACAGAATAGCAGCACATATATACCTGTAAGAGACTACAATATGTGCTCAGTTAGCCCTCTCCTATCCACAGAGGACACTGCTGCTTTCTAATTAACAGCTGCCTCATGCTGCTGAGTTTGGAAAACTCCATAGGATCATGTGCTAAACCTTTAAGTGCAGTCAGGACTTGTAACACTTTGCACTGTAGAGCAATGCAGATTAAAAAAAAACCTTGGAATACATTATCAGCAAGGCAGAAATGCAGAAAAACAAAATGGCTGATTCATCCATGATTAGTTCCCATCATGGTTAACATTGTGCGTGATGTTATTTGCCTCTCTTTTTTTTTTTTCTCCCCAGCCTCCACCCAGAGTCCATAAACCTCGATTCAGGAAGAAAAGTACCTCTGCCTCTAACATGGAAACCGCGTGAGTGCAGCCAACATCGAGATCCACCGAATGTCTCTTCACTGCCTTAAAACAGCAATTCATACCATACAGCAAGGAGGGGGCCTAGAGCCCAGAAAATCAGGCGCGGCTTCCCCAACATGTCACTTCACCCATGATACGTTCACACCCTGATGGACACAACTGTAAAATTCCCTTGTATTTCTTTTTTATTTTTAGAGTTTAATCGGGTTTAAAATGCTCATCTTATATTATGTATCTCCACCTAAACCATCTATAAGACAATTCTAATTGCATTTTGATTATTGAGGGTTCTGTTTGGCAACACGAGATAAAACATCAGTTCCTCACTACTGGTGTCCTGACACTTTTAGGAGCTGAAATTGTCGGTGCACCTATCAGTAACTGACCTATGAGGTCATCATTACTGATTGGTTCTCAGGTGGAGACGTTGAGCAGTAGCCATCTTGGGAATGGGCTTTCCGGTGAAGGGGTTCATCAAACAATGGCCTCATTTCCTGTCCACATTTTCTTTTGCTTACTTCGGGGAAATGAATTTGTTGCAGGCCTCTGTGACAGAGAAGGAGTTAAGGAAAGATTTGGCTATCCATGTAATTTCAGCACTTAGTTCTTTTCTCTGTATCTGCTACATATTTCTGTTTTGTGGATCAGTATAAAATCTGTCCTCTTCTGTGTATTCTTCTCCTTGATCCCTGATCTTAAGTGCCAGTTCGCTATCCACAACAGTAGGAGCTTGTTGGGAGTCAGAAACAAGATGGATAGTTTTTTCTGTATGTCGCACTACTGTTTGTGGTGCTGGCCTTTCTGGCAGCAAGGGGGTAAACGAGGGATATGACACTCGGTATATATACATGTATCAATGGGAAATGTTTCCCCGGTGTTAGAGAACTTGAGGGACAATGATTGTCACGAGGCTCTCTCTCCATAATCCCATTTATTTAAGACTGGCTTCCAGGTTTAAAAGTTATTTAAGAGAGTTTGTAAGCCTGTTTCGCATAGATTATTATCTATTTAACTACATTTAAGTGCAACAACAAGACAATAGCAGTGCATATTCTGACTTTTAATGATATATTAAAGCAGCAGTGAGGCAAAACGTGCCCCAAGGGTGTAAAACGCTATTCAGCCTGGTATCATCAATTCCTCGTCCCCATTCAAATAATCCATCTGCAATCCATCAACACTATTTGAAGACTGAGCCACCTGTGCTGAGGCTGGGATATCCATAAAAGCTGGCCTGTTGTTGGCCCTTGAGGACTGAGTTTCAGACCCCTGGCCCAGCACCGTAGTAGAGAAGAGCAAATGTGTCGTACCAAGAGTTCTCACATTGTGACCCCCAATAGTTGTGGTGGTAGTCCCTTGTCCAATTTAAATATGTATATATTTGTATTTATGAACCTATTAATGAGCAGGTCTAGACAATTATGACGGGCCCTCACACAGTTATTCACATCACAGTGGTCCATAATAAGGATAAGTGAAAGAACCACTGTGCTTAATTGTATATTTACAACAACATGTTACTTTATAAAGGGTTGACTGCTTTGGGTTATATCTATGCCTGTCCTGTGACTTGATGAGATTGGTTTACATTTAAAGTTAAATACACTTATAATATTCTCTCGGTGGCGGATTAGTGAAAATGGATTGTGCATCTCAAGCGTCGATGTCCTGCCTTTCACGGTGTTAAAATGATCACAGTGCGTGGAAGCATTTTTTGCTTTTAAAATCTGAACACTTTTCATATATCAAGAGGAAGGCATTAATTAAACGTGCTATAGGTTCAGGTATTTATGATCAGTCTGGGAATAAAACATCCAGTATAATTGACGTCAGAGCCTGACTATAACCATCAACGATACTAGTTGCGGGAAATCACAAGCCAGGTTTGGCCAAGAGATTGCCAGTCGTAAAACGCAACCAAAGGCTCTATTTTAAATGACATCTGACGGCCAATCTAATAGAGCCCATCAATAATGTAAGAATCTCTTAAGTTCAACATCCACAGTGATGTTCTTTGTCAACTGTATCTATTTGCCAGGTGATCACACAGTCATATTCCCCAAGCCACATTGATTACAGCTCATTAAAGAGCAGTATATGCTGTAGTTCAACTTACTGATTTTTCAGACCGTAAGGTTCATTACTGAAATTTTGTGAATAATGACGAATTACATTTTCTCTAAGTACAACTCGCCTCTGCTCATTTCTTGTTGCTCTGAAAAATGCTTCCTTACGGGCTTCCTTATTTATGCTCCTTGAATTTGTTTGAAAATTGATCGTATTGCCTTGTTTTTTCCAGGGTGCACATATTTAGGGTCTTCCAGGTGTAGGATTCCAGCTGATCCTTAGATCCCCTCCTGGCTGCTTGTAGATGTCATTTCTAGAACTGGGCGCAATACTATAGACCAGGGGATGACCAACTCCAGTCCTCAAGGGCCACCAACAAGTCAGGTTTTCCAGATATCTTCGACTGAGCCACAGATTGAGCCACTTTGCTGAAGCTGGGATATTCTGAAGACCTAATTTGTTGGTGGCCCTTGAAGACTGGGGTTGGCCACCCCTGCTTTAGGTGATCTGTAAAGCCTCTTTCTTCCGTTCATTGCTGTCTCCCCAATACCACAATCTAATACCTCCATGTTCTCCCTACACTGATACACAGGCTACTTGTAGACCATACAGTATGATAATCCCCGTGCTACGAAAACACGTAAATTGGGATAATGTCGCTAACGGCATATAGAATATCATAACAACAACCTAGCCATAGCAAGCTAGTGTTACTATTTACCATATGAAATAATGCAGGGTACAAAGTGCCTGTCCAAAGCCATCTCCATAGATCAATGTGTTCCATTAATGAAATGTCCAGTCCATGAAGACATCATTTTTTTATATAAATGCATATGATTTATATGATCTCATTCACTGCTTTTGGGGGCTGCGACATTTTGTAGAGCCCTTTAGCAGCAAAGGGTCTGATAAAAAGAATAAAACAATTGAAAGGTGCTTTCCGAGAGCCAGGCGGCATCTATGCAGGCAAGTTTAAATGGCTTTATAGCACGGTTTTCTGTTTGACAACATCTACAGCTTAAAGCAGCAATACGGGTTCACTTTAAAAATGTAAAAAAATGTGTTTAATACAGGATTGAAGCAGGGGGCTCGAGCTGAACCCTGTTACTTTCAGCTCGGCTGCCTCCCTGCTTCCAGAGATACTTACCTCCAGTAAGCACCGGTATCTCTGCGGATTTAAAGGTCCAGGTCACGCGGGCCAATAGGAAGTCGCATCGGGTGACGTCACGGCTTCCTATTGGCCCGTGGGACATTTAAACACTGCCATTAGATTAGATCACAATTTCTCTGCTTGCAGGATACCGGCACCGCGATTGCGGGAAGTATCTCTTAAAGCAGGGGGTGCCCGGTGCTGAATTTAACAGGGTTCCGCTCCGGTGACCCCCTGCTGCAAACCTGTAATAAAAAACAAAACCATTTTTTTTTTTTTAAAGAAGTTAACCCGTATCGCTGCTTTAAATGTGGCCAAAAACTGAAAACAGAAGTGAAATGAAACGGTGTCTGCTGTGTTGCAATTAAGGTTCACTGAAGGAGAGAATCTGACTAATTTGCACTCAAGAATGCCAAATAGTACTTATATATTCACAGTGTTCAGGCGATGCCTCGGGGCACTTTGTGTAAGCTGTGTGATCTGCTGTGTTACAGACACCTTGGGTGTGCATTGACCCCTGACCCTGTGGGGGTGGCCTTATCTCACGGAAGATGCTCATGGCACAGTCCCACTTGGCGCGATATATTGTCCAGTGGTCAAGAGTGGATTAAAAAAAAAAGGAGTGGTCCTTTGACATCAAAATATTTAGAATTTATTACAGATAGGGGGGGGGGGGAAAGGTTATTTGCAGAATAATGTAGACATATTCATACAATAGTTAGGCTCAGAAAGCAGAGAAGTGAGTGGCTTCTTTATTTTACTTTAATCCGAAAGTGCGTCATAAAAAAGTCGTGATATTGTGAACCTATAAACACCAAACTATTGTATATTCTATCACACTTTGACCACTGCATATTGGAGATTAAGCGCTCGGCCATGGAACGGTGTCGCTGCCATTTTTAGCATTTGTTTCATGAATTATGAATTAAGCAGAAATAGCTGTGTTAGCCCAGTTGCGATAGTGCAGAGCGAGATCGTCTTATAATATCAATTGTTAGTCCAAATAAAGAAGGTATTACTGGAGTACTCATTGTACTCTGCACTGTCGTGAATTCAGTATGATTTAGGCCGGAAAGCCTGATCACAGCCACATACAGCCCTGGGTAATATGTGCTGCTTTCTTTAGAGCATAACAAGGTCTAACCTCATTTAAAACAAACCATTGCTGCCATGTATGAAACGCTCCTGAAAACGCCTTTATTTCATTATTAAATATGTCATCGACTTGGGGGAAAAAATATACAGCTAATTTTCCAAATACAAAAATGGGCTTTTTACGCCTAAATAGTGAGACTGTGCCTCGCACGCTGGGTATCTCAGATACCTTTATTGTTTTCAGTAACCATTCCTAAAGCCACTGTAAATGTGAGCGGCAGTTAATATAAAAGGAGAATGCTTACACACAGGCACATTGTGATACCCGGGTCTCGTGGCTTTGTGTTGTACACTCAGGCTGTGACAGAATGCTTACACACAGGCACATTGTGATACCCGGGTCTCATGGCTTTGTGTTGTACACTCAGGCTGTGACAGAATGCTTACACACAGGCACATTGTGATACCCGGGTCTCATGGCTTTGTGTTGTACACTCAGGCTGTGACAGAATGCTTACACAGAGGCACATTTTGATACCCGGGTCTCGTGGCTTTGTGTTGTACACTCAGGCTGTGACAGAATGCTTACACACAGGCACATTGTGATATCCGGGTCTCGTGGCTTTGTGTTGTACACTCAGGCTGTGACAGAATGCTTACACACAGGCACATTGTGATACCCGGGTCTCGTGGCTTTGTGTTGTACACTCAGGCTGTGACAGAATGCTTACACACAGACACATTGTGATACCCGGGTCTCGTGGCTTTGTGTTGTACACTCAGGCTGTGACAGAATGCTTACACACAGGCACATTGTGATACCCGTTTCTCATGGCTTTGTGTTGTACACTCAGGCTGTGACAGAATGCTTACACACAGGCACATTGTGATATCCGGGTCTCGTGGCTTTGTGTTGTACACTCAGGCTGTGACAGAATGCTTACACACAGGCACATTGTGATACCCGGGTCTCGTGGCTTTGTGTTGTACACTCAGGCTGTGACAGAATGCTTACACACAGGCACATTGTGATACCCGGGTCTCGTGGCTTTGTGTTGTACACTCAGGCTGTGACAGAATGCTGAATGCTGCTCTGTGTCATTTAGGGAATTAGCAGATCTTCTGTAAACTTATTTATTCAACCTATTTGCTGCAGACCTATCCAATAGTTCACGGCTTCTCAACTCCAGTCCTGACGACCCTCCAACGGGTCAGGTTTGCAGGATATCCCAGCTTCAGCACAGGTGGCTCAATCTGTGTCACTGATTGAGCCACCTGTGCTGAAGCCAGGACTGATTGAGCCACCTGTGCTGAAGCAGGAATATCCTGAAAACCTGACCTGTTTGGGGGGTCTTGAGTCCTTGAGTAGAGCGCCCCTGAAGTAGTGGAAACGTTGGAACGTTAGAAGAGTATTTTCCAGAAGTGTTACCTCTTGTTAAAGCAGCAATGCCCCCCTATCCCCCCCGAAAGCTGCATGAGTTACACTCCTATAATAATAATAAGAGTTTTTTTCTTGTATCGCATGGACAGTGCACAGCACTGTACATGGATATTTTGCAGGCACGAGTCCCTGCCCCTTAGAGCTTACAATCTATTTTTGGGTGGCAGAGGCACAGGGAGATACAGTGACTTGCCCACGGTCACAAGGAGCTGACTCTGGGATTGGAGCCAGGATCTCCTGATCCACACGCAGCGTCATTGTTTTCAGAGGCAGGGTCAATATTCCGTAATGTTAGTATTTCGCCTCCCGAGCAAGTCCTGCTCTTTAAAAAAATAAACCAAAAAATAATGTTTTCTATTATTCTAGCTTCTAACTTTACCATGGGAACCTTTAGACCGCACTGGGAGACCTTCATTTTAACCTCCCAAGCACTATTCCAAATCTCCTGAAAAAAAGTTGCAAAGAAACGGCGATCAGCGTGGACGTGAAATAAGTAGATCTGCCGTGGGCTTTCTGAAAGGCTTTAGTCCTTGCTAGGGTTGCCATCCCAACCCAGATCCCCAGTCAATGCTCATTTGTAACCCTTCTTAATGAACACTAGGTGCGAAGGCATTAATGCCCATATTTACTACGCAGTGTTAGTGCATGGGCTGCAGGAAGTGTTCCGGCACCAAACGGTGACAATATATAGCACAGCTAACTGTGGCCCTAAATTGGATTGAAGTATTTAAATGCCTGGTGAGCGGAGCAGCTTTTATCTGGAGACACATGGCAGCCCTTGTTACTGTCTTGGTACTTTTCGATGCTCACCTACGGCTGTAAAGCCGTCTTCACCTTGCTCTGGAAGATATAAGCGCCATTGATTTGACTGGGAGGGCGGCTGCACAACATATTGAATAGGGGCAACTGCAAGGAAGAAGTGTGAATCATTATGTCACCAACTGGAAGGATGACATACTAACAGGGAGGGAACTGGAGAATGTCCTGTTAGATTCCTTAGAGAAGATGGCCATCTGGACAACTCTTCCTGTTTAATCAGGAGAAACTTGCTTGTAGCTCGAAATGTGCCCTTCTCCTTTGATGAAAGAAATGAGACTGTAAGTCAGTAGAAGATAGAAGGGCAGTGAGGGAGATCTCTCTGTCTCCCAGCAAGAGCTGAAGGATTATGTCAGTGGTCACTGCCTTTCCAATCCCTACAGCATGTCAGCTCTCCTTGTGAGCTTCGGCAAGTCACTTTATCTCCCTATGCCTCAGACGCCAACATTAAATTCTACACTCTACACAGGGCAGGGACTCATTATGCGCGCAAAATTGTATGTAACGATATATTACTATTAAAACAGCTATTGTAAATTGTGGACTTCTGTACGCTACCTGTCCCAAGCCTGCAGTTTTCAGTAGTCTTATTGTTCAAAACTATTACATAACTGAGATGGTCTCATCAGCCAGTGCTTCAGATGGCCCACAGCAGGTCTGCTTACTTGTCCACCTAACCCAGATGCTGCCAATTAGGTGACGCTGCTTCTGAGGACGGTAGAGCAGGCTGCAGGCGACATAGGCACTATTTCCGGAGACACCTGAAGCCTGTTATCTTAATTCAGGGGTGGCCTACACCAGTCCTCAAGAGATACCTATAGGCCAGGTTTTCAGGATATCCCTGCTTCAGCACAGGTGGCTCAATCAATGGTTCCGTCAAAGACTGAGCCAATGATTGAGCCCCCTGTGCTGAAGCAGGGCTATCCTGAAAACCTGACCTGATGGTATCTCCTGAGGACTGGAATTGGCCACCCGTGGGTTAATCAATACACTAGAAATGACACTTTTTGCAAGTGATGTCCTTGGTGGATATGTATTTGTAGCTAAACGCTGGGTGAGCACTGTGTCCCCGTTCCGTTTTCCTGCTTGGGTACAGGATCTGCTGTTCACAACGCGCAGCATATTAGATTGTAATGAGAGCTCTGTATGGGCACTGTAGATATTCACTTACCTAAACCAATCACGTTAACACATTGTACAGTAAGTGGATGCATAGGGGCCTATTTATCAAGAACTAAAAACTGCCGTTTCTAGAGCCGAAGTCATGCTAATTCTCTTCCATGTGATACAAATCCTTAGCCGGGACGGTTTATGCCATCTCAGACCAGGCAGGGTTTGTGTACACCGAGGAAAGGGTGTAAATGACAGAGATGTAGAATGTGACATCTCACATTGAACTATGTGAGTTACTCAACTTATCCCATTAACACTCCCTAAACCGCAAGCTCATGCCCACAGAGAAAAAACATACACCTGCACACTATGGGGATTATTTATTATACTGCGATAGTGCCGATTGGGACACTATTCTACCGAAGTCTCAATAGTGCCCCGATCAGCACTATAGCAGTCTGATAAATAACCCCGTATGGCCCCTTGGCAATATAGCTGTTTTCCCCTCGCTTAGGAAAATGTAGGCTCCTTTCATTTGAATAAAGCTGAAATCTCCCAGAGCAAAAGGAGTGTGACGTCACTGCCCATTACACGTGGGCCTTAGAAAAACAGGACACATACAGCTTTTAGTATCAAATGAACTTGAATTATAGCTATTTTGCACTATTATCTGGTATATAGGACTTCAAATAATTCTTTTGATCACGTGTCTTAGTTTGTTTGCACCTATCATTTGTATCAATCAGTGATGAGGGCAGTGGATTTATTGAGCAACAGTATGATTTTCAGGTCAAAGTGATTGTAACTGCCTGTCATTATCCTCCCCTATGCTCTCTGGGTAATATATGCAGGAACTTTGGTGCAAATGTTTCTTGTGAACACAAGAAGAGAAAAGAAGAAAACCTTGGGGCTTAATTCACAAAGCCTCCCTGCAAAGTGACACCAGGGTCATCCAACCAAAAGAAATGCCATTGGAGCACAATTTAGCCAGGACACTGGTAAATAAGCCCCATTGGCTCACATCAGTACAAGCCTTGGGACCGTGATACAAGGTCACCCTGCTACAATTGTACACTTTAAATAGCAATCCGGATCTGCAGCAGTAGGAGGTGTTCCGCATGGGAACAACGTGTAAGATTCGGGGCTTTATCCATCCTCACATGAGTACATATCACAAATGGTGTCTTTAGCCACCGTGGTAATCGGCAGCTGCTCGTGCCACGGGTGATGTCTTCTGGAAACAACTTGATTACTGTAAGGCTGCGCTTATAGTGCCGGCGACAACGACGTCGCGTCAAAACGAATGCGTATAGTAAGCGCGGCGCGCGACGGCTTGGTCGCGATCGCTGGAAGTCATCTCAATTAGATTTTTTCCAGCGACCGCAGCCTGACCTCACCGTCGCCGGCACTATAACCCCACCCTAGCAGATCCTATGCACCCAGCATCTCAACACTGGCGTTTCATCATTCATAGTGTTCAAAGCGTCACCGTACTAATGGTCTGGCTGTGCCCCTGCTTCACTTGCACTTGATAACGATAGGTAAATGGGCTAACAATATGTGACTGTCCCCGCTCTGAAAATAAAACGCCAATAAGGAAGACGTCGGCTCTCGCTCATTTTCCGGGAGTCTCGGTGATTTGGAGTCCGTCTGACTGACATTTAATATCAGCAATCCTATAGGCTTCAATGGAGTCTCGCTGACAGAAGTTAATACTTTGCTACTAAAAAAAAGCCATTTGTGGATCAAGAACCCTAAAATGTCACTGATTCCAGTCCTTTCAGTCTTACACTTGAAACAGAGCATCTTTTTTTCCTCCAATGTATCTGGCAGGCCAGAGGATTCTCCTTGACATGTGTTATTGTTGTATATTTTTGTTGTGTGTATTGTTGCTAACTGTATGTGCTGCACGTTGGTTGTTTTTTTTTTTATATATATTTTTTTTTAAACTGCTGTCTGTAATTTAAATGAAATAAATACAAATGCCAAGCTCACAAATTGATCACGTGTCTGTAGTACTATCCTGGATGCCATCTTGATATTTGAAATGACAGCTTTGGGGTCATTTGCTAAAGTTTCCTAACAGCAAAACTGGGGCAAAACAGTGGGAAAAAAGGGCAAGGTATTTATCAAAGGAAAACACTCTCTATTTGCCTTCAATGGGATTCTGTATCTTTGATGAAGGAGACTTTGTGTAAATAGATCCCCCTTTATCATATTCCTGTATTGTAGAGTTATAGAACAAAGTTGTACAGTCATATAAGTATGTATATTTGTATTTATATAATGCTCACAGTGTGCTCAGTGCATTACAAAAGAGACAATACAGGAAATTATAATACAATAAGTGCTAAATCAGTGCAGATGTAGAGCTAGTAAGAGTGCTCCTGTACCAGGCATGTATAATCTGTATAATTAAATCCAGGTTATTGGAAATATGGGTGAATCCATAATCATATATGCAATGAAATTAGTATATCCATAAAGCACTTTCAATTGACAAGTAGTCCCTGAAAACAGGGGATAGGGGGAAAAAATCACAAACCCTCTATTTCATTGGGAATGTCCAATTCAAATGGAAAATAATGTACTCACAACCACCCACTTCCTAGGCTGGAAAAGAGGTGCAGCTGCTGATGTGAAATCCAGAGTTGAGAAGTAAGGAGTAGTATAAATATAAATTCAAATAAGATATCCTCACTTTCCCTGCAGCCAAATATACAGTACTTCCACCACCATAAGTACTGGTTAAGTTCGAGAATGAATATTAACTAGTTAAGTCTTTAGCGCTTGGGATTGCAAAAAGAAAAATGTGTGACTTAGAGAATAAAAAGGTGTAGATATACGTATAGTGGAGAAAAAAATAAGTGTACAACGTTACTGATGATGTGTGCCTAAGGAGAATAGGATAGAGAAGAATGTAACAGGTGTTGTGAAAATAAGACATTACAAATATAATTAAACAGCTATTGCTGAAAGTGGTTTCCCATAAAGTCCACTGATCGACTGAGATCAGAAAAAATGCCTGGGGAAAAAAGGTGACAAGGGCGGCACGGCCGGTGTAAAAAACACGAAATATATAGTGTGACGATATAAAGATCGATTCAAACCGCGTGACGATCTGAATGTAGTCAAAGTCCTGGATCTGGAGGACTCCGCGTAGAAAATAGTCAGATTATATTCAGGAACAGAAAAAAAGAACGTGTATGGCGCATAAACTCAGAAGGTTTGGAGAGTGACTAATAAATGTTCCGTGTTGTCACAGATATCTAGTTGTACTTCGCTTTGATTGTAAGATATTTTCTCAATCTTTGATGTGTGTCCTGGCTGCTTGTTCCGCTCTGCACAGTTGTCTGCTGTTTCTTAATTATGAAAAGATAGAAGAGTACATCGCGTAATACAGTTTATTATAAATTATGGGCTAAAGCAGTAAAATTCCGGGCATTACTGAAATCCCTGCTCTCTGATTGGTTAGAATTCCAGGCATTATTCATTCAGTAATGCCCGGAATTTTTGGCAACTTGCCAACTCACCTTTCAGAGATACAGGGAGAGCGCGCTGAGAAAAAAACGCCACGTTTAAAACTGTTAACTGTAATTACCTCTCCTGGTCCAAGATCCGGCAGCACCTCCGCTCCCAGCATATGCAGTCTCTCCCTCTCCCTCTCTCTCAGCTGCTAGTGCTGTCAGAAGCTGCTGTGTCCCAACTGGTAACTTTGTTACTTGCAACAAAGTAATATTTCTCACCACATATATAGCTTGTGCTAAGGTCATTTGTATTTCCTTTTTATTTAGTTTTATAGTTAATATCACTGTCCCCCCACTTCTCTCCACCCACCTCTCCCCCTCCACTTCTCCTCCTCACCCCTTTTCTCCCCTCACCTTTCTCTCTTCTCCCTCACCTCTCTTCTCCCCTCTTCTCTCTCTTCCCCCTCAACTCTATCCTTCCCCCTCACACCTCTATCTCTTCCCCCCCTCTCCCTCTTCTCTCACCCCTCCTCTCCTCTCTTCTCCCCCTCACCTCTCTCTTCTCCCCCCTCACCTCTCTCTCTCTTCTCTGCCCCCCCTCCCCTCTCCCCCTATATCTCTCCCCTCTCATTTGCTACTTTACTTCTTTTTCCTACACAGGTGCATCAGTGTAGTTCCGATTTATATATCTATACAAAAGTGTCTATTTTATGGGGGAAAAAAACGACATTTAGCCTGTAATTGTAATAATCCCCTCAGGACAGGGCATTACTGGCCAATAATGCCCTGTTCTTCCGGGATTATTACTTAAATACAAAAAAGGATGCGTTGAATACACTCACAAACTGCGGTGTCAAACGGGCAATTGAATAAAATGCTTTCCAGCAATGATGTGTCTCCTGGTCCTCGTCACTCCATGCACAGACTTTTGGTATCCGCATTTCCAAAGCAGAGCTGAAGTACACAACCAGAGCCCGAAGCTGCCCAACCCCTTTTCCGGTCAGTCCTCCAGCGATGCAGGGTCCTGCTTCGGTGAACGCGGTCTGCAGGGCAATCACAGTCCTCCTATTGATGCTATGCAGGCACTTGGAATCGAGTGCCGAGTTCTGGATGTGGTACGGTGGCCTGTGGAGATCAACCTGATTATATTCAGGTTATGTGGCGAAAGATTAAAAAAATAGATCGCTATTATAGAATAGCTACATAATGTAGAACTCTGAAAATAAGACATGCTTCAGATAGTCTAAAAAAACTAGGACACGAGTGAAAAAAGTACAATTTATTAAAAACCATGCATATAAAAGCAAGTGCTGTGCAGTTGGTCGTCCAATGGCAAAGTTGGAACCCTACTTACGACAAGAAGGTAGGTAATGCGCATGTAGCATAGAATGGAGCTCGAAAGATGTCATCTCCGGTGTCTCGCGGCTGTGGGAATCGCTTCGGATGACGTACTACGTCCCAAGTCGTCACGTCTGTGCAGAGGTTCGCTGCAGATGTTGTCCCGCTCGCCGTTGAACGCGGCCGGCGCCCAGTAATGAATATGCCTCCCAACAAAAAGTCCCGCAAGACTGGAGTGGAGAAATAAAGCCGTGTGCTTTGTCCATTATTTTCTCTATCAGTATTACCTTATGTATGTCTGTTTTAAATCTTTCTCCACATATCCTGAATATAATCTGACTATCTTCTACGCGGAGTCCTCCAGATCCAGGACTTTGACTATAATCAGATCGTCACATGGTTTGAAATCGATCTTTATATCGTCACACTATATATTTTGTGTTTTCTACATCAGCGATGCCACTTCCCCCTGTAGAGATGTACATACATGTCAATATCCTGGATGGTATTCGCAAATAATGTATAGAAAAAAGTGATTTCCAGGAAAGAAAATCCACTCCTCTCATAGATTAATGTGATATGGAAGAAAACAAAAAAGAAAAACATAGCTTAATATTGCTGTTATGATTAAAAGAAAATCAGATGTAGCCTAATTCCATTAAACTCACATTTAAAAACAACGTAAAACAGTGTTTAGGGACAGTGGTTTTGCAAGCACAGCAGTCCTCACCACACCACTCCGACCACTCTGCTACTTCCGCATCACGTGCCCGTCTAACGATACTACGACTCTCTCGTTCTCTGGATGATGGTAAGTAGTGAACTCCGACACAGGTCAGTGTATCACGTACTCACAGTCTGTCTTGTGGATAATTCGGCTCTCCGGATCTCCAGGTAGGTGCTGTGTGTCAAACTGCTTTGCCTACACAAAGTCTGTCACTGGCGCTCAATCAAAGGATTAATTTAAGGTCTTAAACTAAGGGGCCCTTGGTCTCGTTAAATAGGAATAATATGCAAATTAAACAAGAACCCAATTTAGCAAAACGTGTCTGAAAATGAGGGCAAATCATTCAAGAGATACAAGGTTCAATTAGAGCGCAAAGATTGTCCTATACATTACCGGAGAAAGTCTCGTTAGCGGTTATTCAAGGGGTCAAAAGAAAATCTGAGATCTACGCACACAATATGCTCCCCTAAGTAGGTCTGATTTATGTGTTTCAGACACAAACGCTTATGACAAGCCGGTATAGGGGTGGCCTGTCCCCCCCCTTCTGTCACTTTTTCTTCTGAGACATTTTTACAACTGAAAGAGCTAAGAGAGCATCGTAGATATTTTAGAATGATTTATTTCCCAATTTAATCAGAGAGTATAAAATTCTCCACAACTCTCCCTGTAATTATCAGATTAATGGTAACTGCATCCTTGCAATCTGAGGGATTGGAGAAACACAAAAGGTATCAACGGTGACGTTCCCTTTTATACCATTGAGAGTGAAATCACATCTGATACGTGTAAAAACGACATCTTCACGCATTTTACATGACCAGAAAGGTGTGTACTTTCCATTTACATATTTATACATGGCATCCCTGAGAATGGCACTGAACATGAATTATCTTTAAAACTCTCATACAGTCATACTACGCCGGGACGCCTTCACTGCCGGCTTGCCTTTGGTCCCTGAGCAGGGAAGACATGCAGAACAGTAAATTTAAGTTAGGCCCAATGAGACACACATGGGAGATTTGGACGAAATGCAAATTTAAATTTAAGCTCACCACACCTCAATCCCAACTCATACCAATTTATAAAAATCCGAAATTCCCCCCTGGCTGTGAGCCCAGACAATGGGACCAATTTAAAACAAAAAATATTAGAGCGGTTGCTGACCTCCTGAGCTTTGAGGAGTTCCTGAGTTATCAACGCCTAAAAACCAAATATGAAATGGCAAGATTGGATGTCTTCAAGTATCTACAAATTCGGCATTTTATTCAAACTTTATCCCCAACGTTGAAATTTCCCCCTCTCACCAGTTTCGAGCGGCTCTGTAGAGAAACAGGCCACCAGAAAGGTCTTATAACACAAATCTACGGTGAATTGGAAAGGGCCATAGCAGCCCCTACACATGACTATATGCTGCATTGGGCAGCAGAATTGGAAATAGTTATAGACCGAGAGGATTGGGAAAGAATTTAGGAAAATGCCTCAGGAACTTCCATATGTACCACAATCAAAGAAAACATATATAAAATACTGTTTCGCTGGTATCTTACCCCAGTTAGAATAAATCAAATTTACCCCCAGGCGTCCGATTTATGCTGGAGAGGTTGCGGTCAGAAGGGGGACATGGCCCATATTTGGTGGACATGTCCGGAAATTCAAAAATATTGGGGAACAATACAAAAATTAATAGAGGAGGTCACAGACCTCAAAATCCCTATTGACCCGTTGACCTACCTGTTGGCCAGGCCCTTAGAAAATTTGGACCGACCAAAAGTAAACTAATCTCCTTCATTCTTACAGCGGCTAGATGTGCGGTGGCAGCCGCCTGGAAGAAGGTGTCTCCCCCCTCAAAACAAACGGTAAAAAATAGGGTGCAAGAGGTGATGAATATGGAGAAACCATCTGCCTTCTTGAAAAGATCCACTGACTCCTTTAACAAAACATGGGATCCGTGGCTATCCCATATGGCACCTCTACGCCACTAATCCACATATGAAAAGTTAAAAAAAAAAAAAAAAGAGAGAGAGAGAAAGGAAAACCAGGTCAGGGGCACCAATGAAAATAGACTGAGGACACGGGAAGCAATGGGTATCCCCCCCCCCCCACCCACCCTCCCCTTCCTATTCCCACTCTTAGTCTCTGTTTCCATACTCGCGCTCCCCACATAGCCCCTGGAGGGTCACGGGAGCGGTGAGCTTTCCTCTTTTATTTCCGGTTTCTCTAACCAACAAAAGGAGAAAATCTGTATTAGGCTGTATTATCGTTTGTTTCATGTATACTGTGAATTATCTAAATGCCTAATAAAAATTTTTGGAAAAAAAAAAAAAACTCTCATACAGATATAGTGTCCTTTCTATCAACCTTGGTTAGGAATGTAAATCATCATCTTTTGAAACTCTCTACTCCAGATAAGAATCTTCCCCCTTGACACCTATGGGGGCCTGTAACTCAATAACTGCCCCCCCCCCCCGTTGTCAGTTTAATATAAACAGTGAGGTATGGTCAGTTCCTGAACAAACATAATACATTTCTTTCATTGTTTAGCATATGAATAGCACTGTGGATAATACTGGACACATGATATAAAGCTTGGCCCCCTGCAGACGCACTTACCAGAACTCCCTCCTACTGTCTCTGTACGTTCTCCCTACTCACCAATTAGTCCCAGCTCCTCGGAGCAGGGACTCCTCTTCCTTAATGTTACTTTTATGTCTGAAGCACTTATTCCCATGATCTGTTATTTATATTATCTGTTATTTATTTTATTACCACGTGTATTACTACTGTGAAGCGCTATGTACATTAATGGCTCTATATAAATAAAGACATACAATACAATTGTTTAAAAGGCCCTCAAGCCATGATCAAGTCGTTTTATTACACAGGCCATGTCACGGATAGCCTACCTGTGAACATATGACTTATGTATGTGATGAGGGTTAAAACACACAGCTATATAACTAAACTACTTTTCTACCCTGCAGGGTCCCTCAAATTAATGATATATCCCCTCAATCCGTCACAAATATAACCTTAAAACGCTTCCACCACCATGGATAACGAAAAGTATTATCACTAGGGGGTCCTTGGGCCCTGTTTACTAAGAAAAATATGTAATTAAAACACAAAAATCAATTGTAGCAAAATGTGTCCGAAAATGCAACCACTCTCTTCAAAACATCCAAAGTTTAATTAGGGCCCGAAGACAATACTTATAAAATTTTAGCTTTAATAATCAAAAAGAAAATACATAATAGAATATACGCAGTTTCATAAAATAAAAAGGGTAACAGTAGAAAATCTAATTATGTTGGCACATAACACCAGCAGATTCCTCAAAAGGTCTTGAATTGAAAATATGAGATTTCATGTGTCATAGCATTGATTCTCCCTGTGCACGTCGTCATGTGTGCGTGCCGCGCAGGAGAGAAGCGCGGCGCGTCCGAAGGGGCGGAGCTAAGCTCCATGGCACTCTAGAAGAGCTGCGTGTGCGGTCTGTAAGCAGAGAGGGGGTGCGCGGATGTGCTGGTGCCAGAACGGAGGTCTGAGAGATAATAGGTAAGGAGCGAACATGTCGCAAAGGACGTCTCTCTCTCATACACACACACACAGAAAATACTGCAGTCAAACTCAGTTGGAATAACAATGTCTAAATCCAGAAAATGCCTGCAGATTAGAGTCTGGACTGGCGGTGCTAAAGGGGAAAATAACTATCATGAAAACACAAAACAAAAAAGGTCCCAAAGAAAGCACTCGGACATATCTCATAAATAATGCAACAAGAGATGTGATTAAAGTAACAAACAAATAATTTGAATCAAAACATAAAACAAAAATCCCTATACATTACGTTACCATTTTTCCCCCATTGAAATAACATAAACACACCTGTCAGAAAAAAAACTCCTCACAACCTGCCAGGTTCTTGCTGGATGTCTGTCTCTCAGCCACAGTTCCTTTGTTTGTCCACCGGGTGTGCTGCTGCTTCTGTCTGCTCCGGGTTTTCCTGTGTCTCCTCTTGGTTCTCCTGTTGTCTGTCCCTGCCTGCCTTTATAGCTTCCTGTCTGCCTTTGTTTTGTGTTTCCTAGACTTCTCTGCCACTACCTATTCCTGGTTTTGTCTAATCCCTCCCAACAAAGGTCCTTGTCTACAATTAGGTTTGTCCCCATTTATTCCTTGCCCTGTCCCTGCGGATTCCCTGCTGCTGACCTCTGCCTGTGACCCCGACTACGATTCTTGCCGCCTGCCATGGACCCCGACTACAATTCTTGCCACCTAACCTGGACCCTTGCCTGCCCCCTGCTGTTCCAGTCACTGAGGTCCAACCTGCACCTGAAATCCTAACACAACGACGTTTACATTTTTGCCTCAATATATAAACGCACTCATAACTTATTTTCTCTAATACTTAGACACGTTAGTCATATCACTAGATTCAGGCGAGTTTCACGAACGTAATTGTAACGGGTAGCTCACCACAAACAAAGCGTGACCGCTGTGCTGAGGCAGGGAATTGAAATTCGCTGACCCACAGCCACGCGGGCGAACCTCGAGTGTAGAGTAGTTGTTCAAGCCAGCGGGGAGACTACACGAGCGCCCGCGATGTACAGCCAGGTGAGGAACGGGATTAGAGACCGCAGGTGGCGGAACAGACTGCGCAGGGTGCGTGCGCGCGTCACAGGACCGGAGGGCTGCGCTATTTGAGTGTCTGTGACCGAAGGGCCAGTAAAATGATGAGATGGTCCTTGAACGCCGGAACGGTGAATCCTCACAGTAATGAGATTAATTAAGACCTACTTGCTTCTAAATTTGAGTGACAAATGGATATCTGTCCCTGGCTACATTCTAGACCTCATGTGTCTGGCCTCACTGGAGGCGTCTCCTTGCAACGATCCCAGACATTTAACCCTTCTTAGGCTGAGGCCCCGCTAGCGCTGACCGCGCTCATACTTGCGAGCGGTGACATCACCAGCTCTCAATGCATGCGCGCCGGGTGTCCTGGCTATTTCGGAAGCGTGCACGGGGGGGGGGGGGAGGCGTTGCGGGCAAGTTGAGCGCACTCGAAAGTTCATTTTTTTGTTTACCCAAGCGCCAAGCGTGGATGAGCATGAGCGGGGACTTACATATATAGATATATGTAAGTAAAAGCGGCAAGCGCCACCCGCTCAACGCTAGCGAGGACGCAGCCTTATGCACAGTAGATGATGTCACATGAAGTTTTGGACCTACCCAGGAAAAGCCTTGACCAGCCATAAACCCAATATATTGTATTTTGTTAAAGCAACCGATAACCAAGTTAACCCCTGAAGCACCAGATATATTAAAATACATAATATACCCCATCCTTTTTATTACAAACCCTATTTAGCAAGTCTCTTACATACATGTACACTGTATGTTATTATGCACTGTACCTACATGTGCCTGGGGGAAGAGTAGGGGAACGGTGCACGCCTGCTATTGGTTGGAGCTAAGAAGCTTCAGCTGATTGTAGGAGCTTGAAGATCCAGACTTGATTTGGAAAATGATCAGTGAGTTATAGGTAGGCCTTCATAGGATTTGTTTACTTGATTGTAAGCTCCTGTATCCCCCACATTGACAGGGGAACTAAAATCTATTGGACCTATTATTTTTCTGTGTCCAACTCTGAAGGGGGAGCTCTGCACAGCGAAACAGGAAAGTAGGGATATGTCCTTACAAACGATCCGTACCCAATACACACCCACCGACGTACTACGTCGTTTACGACAGGCCTTTTGATTGGCCGTCACGCAAACCCTTCCTAGTTCGCGTGCTGTCAGATAGCGCGCGTGGCCGGGAGGGGGCGTGGTCAGAGCCTGTGACGCTTGGGCTGCGCAGACACACTCTCCATTCATCTCTGCGCCGGGACATGCTGTGCTGAGCGCGACACCAGGCCGAGCCCTTCTCCGTCACACCGGAGAATATGCTGCGGGTGTGCAGGAAGGCCGGGGCGGCGGCCCTTGCCCAGGTAAGGTCGCAGGCGTGTGCGGCCGCGGTTATAACGGGTGGCGCGAGCCTGCGCTATTTGGCCTCGCAACGCACGGCGGGTGCCCCGCCCACTCACCAATCCTCTCTCCCCCCCGCCCCGGAGACATGAAGTCCGAGGCGCCCCCCCCCAGGTTCACGGTCACATTCAGGTTACGTGCGCTGGCGGGGCCCTGATTGACTGGCCCTTAAACCAATCATAGCTGTCGGTTTCTCAATTCTATCGGCTGACTTAACCAATCGGAGGCGAGCCGTCCTGGCGCCTTAACCAATCGGCGCCATCCTCACCAACCTTTCAACTTTTACTGACCACAGAGGCGGGCGGACTTTTGAGCGACGTGCGTTTCTGCCAATAGGCTGGCGAATTGGTGTGACAGGCAGGAAGCTTGTCCAATGAGACTGCTACCTTTTTTTGGCAAGTTAGGATCCGGCCTGGAGTGTGAGGGTTTGAGGCTGTGAAGTGCAACATGTCCTTGTGCCTGTAATACTGAAAGAGATACACATAAGAACAAGGATGTATTTTGCTCCCTTACAAACATGCTATTAGAAAATATGAAATATACTGTTCATGTTGAGTCTTTTTTTATGGCAAAATGTGGAATATTACCTATTGATATGAAAATGCTCGAGTTGAGAGTGTGAATTTAATTAAATTGGAATACTGCAGGAAACTTCCCAGTGTAAGTAAAACACAATATTAGTGCCAGTCTCTCCATGAGGAGGACGTGACCTTGTTCTCTGTATCACACACACACCCAGGGCCTCAATCACTGACTCAGTACCTTCCTCTTACTGGGAAACAAGCTGATCTGGAGAAGGACGGTTTCTTATCGCACGCAAACCCACATCACTTAAAAAATGACATTTAAAAGTTTTTGCACAGTTGTACAGTGTTTAATGTTCAGTTTATTACAGTGCTGCAGTGGTAACGTTGATACTTTTCCTTTTTTGAATGAAAATCATATACCAGTGCATAATAAAAAGGTGCTTGCAATCCCTGGCCTTTCTTCCATAGGGCCCAAGTAGATGTAGAAAAATAAGCAAGCGGGAAGGAAGAAGCGCTCATCTTGTATAAAGGCAGAAAGACAAAATAAGTCAATCCAAAAAAAGGGAATGATTGGTATTGAGACAGTCTCACAATCGGGTCCCTGATAAACCACAGCTAATACAGTCACTTTAAGAGCCACAGCTAATACAGTCACTTTAAGAGCCACAGCTAATACAGTCACTTTAAGAGACAATCAACCAGTTTATATAGACTTCTTAGCTGCTCTGACAGTCGAAGCTAGAATGGGACAGTGAAAATATGTCTGCTGAGAAATCCTTAACCATATGCCTTTTTTTAATTGGTTTCGGGTTGTAATTTTATTGATAAAAAAAAAGCAAAATGTGGCCAATTACTTGGGGGAAAGGTGTGCTGACTTAACCCCGTCATGATTATTATACTGCATGAGAAGGAAGAATACAGATTTAAAAAAAAAAAAAGATTTTTAACATATTTTTCTTAACCATTTCAGCATTAGAAATGATGTGGAATACTATCCTACTTACATGGCTCTTCAAGATACTTACTTTTATATTAGAGGGAAATAAGGCTGCAGGAAGCGGCACGAAGCCTGGGGTATATTGTAGATTGCTTCTTAAGCGCACTGTCTATAGACACAATTTTTGAGGGATTGCTGAGGGATGAGTTTTTCTCAATACAGCAATGTTTTTTCGTGTGTCAAAAGGAGTGCTATTGGGTGTGACCAAATATACTGTATACAACCAAAAAGATCCCAAATGCAACATCCAAATGACGTATAGTTAAATACTCATCTGTTTGTCGTATGGATCATTTTGTTAAACTCTTTGGCCAAAGCATTATAAACTGCAGGCTTATAATGCTTTGGCAAAGAGTTTATAATGCTTTGGCCAAAGAGTTTAATTGACCGATACTTATGAGAAGACAAACAGAAGTATTTAACTATATACTTTGACATTTGGATGTTGCATTGGTACTTTTTGTTTGTCGTACAGTTAACTTTTTTTGTCACATGTATATTGTCATATCGCCAAAGCTTTGAGGCCTTCAAATATGCCGGTTTTAAAGCATAATTGTAAAAGGTCCCGTTACATCAGGGGGGTGCAAGATTTTCTTGGGGGGAGGGGAGAGTGGTTACAGAGGTACTGTGCTCTCCCCCAAGGTATTTAAATTAAATCCCAGGGGACCGCACAAGGCCTCTGTAACTCACTTACATTGACTTCCAGTGATGGGTCCTCATGGTAAGTCTGCTTCAAATGACGCCGCTGGGTCACGTGACGTCATTTGCCGCCGGAGGACAGCAGGCAGGGGGAACATTTGCGCACCCCGGCCTTACATTATGCCTGAGTGGTGCGAACTTCTCAGAAATGTGATGTAGCAGTGCCTCACCAGAAGAAAAAGTCAGTTATTGATTTAAACAAACAATGAGGTTTATATAATATGTAGAATGAGGGACAAGAATCCATGTATAAATTTATCAGCAATGAGTAAAGGAATAATAATTTGAATCGCTTTTGTAGATCTTCTACAAATTTAGATTTCCATATAAAATGGATACCTACCATATAAAATGGATACCTACCATATAAAATGGATACCTACCATATAAAATGGATACCTACCATATAAAATGGATACCTACCATATCTAGGAATATGGAACCTGCAAAAGCAAATCGGAAAATCCAAAATGAATATATCAATAGTTTGATATCAAATATCACTTGAAGTAATTTAAATCATTTTGAGTACGTAAAATTGCAATATAAGTAATGTCTGGTTTTGTATGTTACAAATATAACACTGGAACAGTGTTTGGAAATCTATGTATATAGGAATTTGTTGGGTGTATTCCATGTAAGCCCTTGTAATGTACCTCTGTATGGTATTAAACAAGCAATGTGACAAAGCTGTCTAAGTTTTATCTTGGAATTCAGTGCGTTATTTCCAACTCAAACATTGTCTATTTTGTCTAATCCAAACTGGATACAGATTGTTTTATAGATGTATTATTACATTTGATCATTCATAGGTCTCCTTGTGCATCGATTGTCTGGTTTAATGCGACGCCAGCCATTTAGTCTGTGTTGTGACCAGTTGGAGAAGTGATTTCACCACATTAAACCTTCCCTGGAATTCGTGTGTCACTAGGAATCCAGAGAATATTCTTAGTTCGTTAAAATTGCTTGCCAGGTTACGTACAATATTTAAAATGGCCATATCTCCCCAGAAGCCTGCGTGAGTTTAACTCCTATAATGTTTGTATCTTGCCCCATGAGTGTCCATTTTTTTTCTTTTGTGTGTTTAAAATCATGAGTGTCTCAATGTCTAGCATTTGAGGTTACCATGGTAACCTTTAGGGGGTCATTCTGTATAAGTGCTGAGTGGTGGTTACAGATAATATAGAATAATGCCTTTTTAGACTGCAAGGGGCTCTGGGGAGAGCTCCATTTTAAACACCCGGACACTTCATATTTCAAACCCTTATATATGTATAGCTAATGCTTAACACAATTACAGCCCCTTCCGTGGGACACCCCAGTCATACCATATTGTAGGAATAATCGATGAATTACCAAGCATGCATATTTGCATTTATCTGTATGTGAAATGTGGGATTAGCTGGTTATCCCTAAAATATGGCCTTGCTGGGGAGTCCTGAGCACACAACACGTGTATATGTGCGAGATCATTGAGATGCCTTTATTCAGCAGTGGGTTGACAATCACGGAAGAGGATCTGTATGTGTCATTTATATACTCACAAAAAACATCAGGAGGCTGCCACGGGTGCACAGATGTGGCAAATGAGCCTTGCAGATGAAAAAATATATATACCAGCCCATTCCTGCTTACCTTTATTCTAATTCTGATCTGTCTGAGGGCAGGTGTACACAGGCGACTAACTCTCTTAACAGAGCCTGCAATGTAACCTCTAGTCCAGGGGTGGTCAACTCCTAAGGGCCACCAACAGGTCTTCAGGATATCCCGGCTTCAGCACAGGTGGCTGCCACTGATTGAGCCCCTGTGCTGAAACAGGGATATCCTGAAAACCTGACCTGTTGGTGGCCCTTGAGGACTGGAATTGGCCACCCCTGGTGTAGGTGTCAATGGAAAGGAGACATTGGGGCACATGCATCAAGTGCCAGTACAGGTTATCACACCCGTTAGGGTGTTCTCTCCCATTCAAGTCATTTGGAGTTGACTCTGGAACGGGTGTGATAGCACGTACCAGCACTTGATAAATGTTCCCCATTGTCCCTTCTGAAATACTTTTTTATATAAAGATGATAATTGGGTATAGAATCGGAGTCAGCTACTCCTTTCTGGTTCCTGTAATTGTTACCCTGATTTGATCTTAAAACTTGATTACTTTATTAAAACATTTTTTTTTATGAACCTACAGTTTCAGCAAGTCCAGTGAATGTGAAATACATAGTGAATTTGTGGGTTACATTGTGAATGTGTTGAGAGTTTACATGTTTTATACATGTTAATGTTCTCCATTATGTTTGGCCCAGAAATGACCATGCATTTAACTTCTTTTACCCCAAAAGTTTGTGTCAAATTACTGTTTAACATTGAATACCTCAGCAGCCAACAGCTACGGTGTAGTATAGTGAACGGCTAAAATAGTGTTTTATAGATAATATCTTCTGTAACTAGTTAGCAAGGTGTTTTCTTGTTCAACAAGTTTATTCAAAGGCGGGTCCTTTTTTTAAAAGTCGCTTTACCTAGTGCATTACTGTAAGGTGGAAGAAGATGGTAAAGTTACTACAGGCATACCCCGCTTTAAGGACACTCACTTTAAGTACACTCGCGAGTAAGTACATGTCGCCCAATAGGCAAACAGCAGCTCACGCATGCGCCTGTCATCACGTCCTGAACAGCAATACTGGCTCCCTACCTGTACCAAATCTGTGCGCAAGCGGGGAGACTATAGAGCCTGTTACAAATGCCATATTTACATCAGGTATGCACGTATATGACGATTGCAGTACAATACATGCATCAATAAGTGGGGAAAAGGTAGTGCTTCGCTTTAAGTACATTTTCGCTTTACATACATGCTCCGGTCCCATTGCGTACGTTAATGCGGGGTATGCCTGTATAACACTGGCAATAATATTTACAGTAAAATAAAGCAGCAATTAATATTCAAGTTTTACTAAAAGCAATGTGACGGCGCACTTCCAATGCTTTATTTTCTCTTAAATAATAGAATCTCCAAAAATACACTGCCCTATTCCGATAATTAAAGCATCTGGCCTCTAAACCTGTTGGGAAGAAGTGTGTGTGTGTGTGTGTGTGCGCCACAGTTTGTTAGAGCTACTGTAATTTTTCTTCACAAAAACTAGGTTAATAGCTGGCAGGATATAGAGATCCTATGTATCGCTATACAATGAAACCATGTTCATTATCATGTTTCTACTGTAAGCCTGAGGTCGGCGGGACAAGGCATGCCGGCAAGAACAATCAAGTGTTTTTAGTAAGGAATTTCAGCACTGCAGTCTCCCTGATATTTGCAGTGTCAGAAGTAACATGCCTTAAAGATGGCACCTTTGAAACACATTTATGATGTAAATTAAAATAGTTCATATTTAACCTCCTTGAACTCTAGCAAATGGTTTTCTGACACTTTGATGCATGCAATCATGGCATATTCTGATTCTCCATGCTTTGAAATCTCCTCTGCCAGTGAAGGGGATAATTGTTAATAAAATGTCAGTCTAATCAGTCTGTTCTTGTTTTCTTTAGGAATGCCTGTGTGTTAAAACATCACTCCGTCCCTTACGACCATCTCGTACCTACTCTACTACCGGATCATCTGGGTATACTGTTCTTTTTGTAATATCTTCCATTCTTGTGCTCTGCTTAATGTTGTCGAGGATAATCCAGAATCTAATTCTTTCCATCCACGTGGAAATAAATATCCTACTCTGTGTAATATTAGAAGTTTCCTCTAAATGTTTCCAGCTCCTAATGCTTCACACATCTACTTGCAAGTAAATTGGGATACGGGTATTTTGTATAGTGATTCACTTATTTTCTGTGTTTTTTTTCTTTCTTTTTTTGCCTTGCAGTTTGCCAGTTTTATTTTGACCTTTCTATCTATGATCTGGTTGTCACTGGTCTAGGTGAAGTGTTGTGCAGTTTGTTGATGTATCCTACATAGAGGTCAGGATCCATTGTGTCTTTGTATCATTTTGAGGACATGTTTCTAAGGCTACGGCGGCGCGCACTTCTGAGTGCCTGGCGGCTTGTGCACGGGTAAAAGCCGCGATCTGCGGTCTATGTGGAGTGATGGGGGACGCGACTATATTTTATAAAATGGTTTACCAGGAAGTAATACATTGAGAGTTACCTCTCATTTTCAAGTATGTCATGGGCACAGAGTTAAGATGACAAATCATACATGGTTACAGTTACATAAGTGACCAGGTTATACATTATATACAGTACAAGACATTGCATGCACAGTAAGAGATAATATATATTATAGGCGTACAGTATGTAACAGTTACAGACCAGATTAAAATGTGAGACAGCTTTAGTTTTGAAAGAACTTAGACTGGTGGCGGCTGTGAGAGTCTCCAGTAGGTTGTTCCAGTTTCTGGGTGCACGGTAAGAGAAGGAGGAGCGGCCGGATACTTTGCTGAATCTTGGGACCATGAACAGTCTTTCTGAGTCAGATCTCAGATAAGTGACTGACGTCAAAGCACAGCACTTCACTGCCATTGGTCTATATGGGAGGTTGTGTCCTTGCACTGAAAAAGTCAATAAGTCAGACAGTGACAAGCATTAGTTGCTAAACCAGGACCGGTTTATTTCTTCCACAGTTTGATACTTGAGATCCAGAATCAATCAGATCACACAGAAAAAAACCCCAGCAAACTGGAAAAACCTGGTTTAAAGTACCATTGCCGGGTTTCTTTAAGCTCACCATATGGATTTCCATATAACCGCTCTTTTTTAAGGGGCAGGAGCAGCAGATCCTGGAGAGACTGGAACTTTGCATGGCAGCTGCAGTCAAGTCCAACTTTCTCACCCTCTCTCTGATCTGTCAACTGATCCCTCCTTAAATAGTATCAGACACCTGGTTCATTCTAGGACCAAACCAAGTTTAGCCAAACACACACGGGAAACATTTCAAAACATACACAAATTAGAAAACATAATAAACTTGACATGAAGTATACCGTTTTTTTCAGGCAAACATATGTTAATATAAATCCAAACGGCAAGTTATTTTGTTCTTGCAAAGTGAGAATTCAAATAACTAAATAATTGCAGTATCACCTTCCCCACTTCAAACACCTACAATGGCATAATCCACCATGTATGGGATTGCAGGAAGGAAACTTCCTTTACTTTTAACAGACACTGCCCAAGAAACGGCAAATGCCAAACCACCGTAACAAATCCTGATATATTCCAGGTAAGGATTTGTTTATCTTTTATACCTGGGAATGAACTTCCCTTCCTGTATTCCTGCTAGAACTGAATCTAGCTAAGGTAAAATAAATCAAGACTGTGCAGCAAGAAAATAAACAATTCCTGCATTCATTTCACTGCTTTCAGGACACCAAATGAGAAGTTAGCAAAGTTTTGGGAAGAATAGAGAAAAGTTAGCTGGGCCCAGCGAAAAGGAAACAGAAAAGACAGAGACAAGTGGTGCACTGATTGCAAGAAAACAAATATGCATTTTACGTAACAACATGTACAAGCAGCCCTGTCAGTCTACACTACTTGCACTCCTATTGGTCTACACTATCTGCCGTGCCATTGGCTGCCCGCACACCACGTGATCACGTAGCTGTACCGAGAAAAAATTCTTGTCGTGCCATCACGATATGTGAGCGCTCCCACACAGCTAATGCGGCCTGCCCGATATGGGTCTGTACCTGGTGTGCGTCTCGCCCGCTGCTATGGCCACTGGGGACCTAGCCTTATGGTAACATGAGGACTAAGCACAGTATGTAAATGAGCAGCAGTGCCACCTATCAGACAGGTAATATGTGGCCATACCAAGTACACTGTTACTGCTATACAGTACAGAATTAAACATGCCAATAAAGTAACTGCTGGAAGTGCATTCGGTGTATTGTACGTATCAAAAGCTTTTAATATATACTTCACCGTTTTTTAATTCTACGTCAGTTTTTAGTTTATACAGCACTTCTGATTTGGAGTTTACCAGGGCTCCCCCAGTTCAGTTCTCGAGAGAAACTACCAAGACTTCAATATTCAACCAGTTAACCATGTTCTGATTAAAAACTGGACTTGGGACGCCCTGGTGTAAAATAATTGTTGACAGGTGGTTGGGATTGTGGTGTTAACTGGCTGTTCTTTTGTGCAGTACCTCCGCTGGAAAGATCATTGGTGCAGGCCTCCTTTTTGCAGGCGGGGGTGTTGGCGGCACAGTTCTCTATGCTAAATGGGACCCACGATTCCGAGACAATGTAGAAAAGTCCATACCCTACTCGCAGAAACTTTTTGAGCTCGCACTTGGGCCTGCGCCGTACATTTTGCCTGTGCTAAAGAAACCGGTAAGTTGGGTAACTACTTACTGATGTTAGTTGGAGACGATGGGGGGTGTTTAGACCAGTTGAATGCTAAACTGGATTCTTGGCAGCTTGTAATGTGGTTTGTTGAGCCTAAAAGGTCTTTCTTAAGCGTTAAATGTTTGTGAAAGTTTAATATCTTGCTAGAACTGGAATTTTTTTTTTTTTTAGACTTTCTTGCCACTTGCATGGTTTCACAACAGGGTACGTAGCAATAAGAGCATTGCTTTATACGTCTTCTATTTTAGTATTGATAACGGAAGCCCCTATTCAATGTACTTTGGGGTTTTGTCTTCCACGTGCTGGACAAGATTTTAGTCCCATTCATTTGATAGTACGAGTAAGACGGCTTCACAGCATATTGAATCGGGGCCATTGACCAGGAAATGTCGCTGGTTCCTATAGAACATTATTTCCATAATATTAATATTTTGAATGTACTGCCAACCATGCAAGGTTTGTGCTTTAATTTAACATAATGCTGTACTACTACATTACAAGCATAAACCAGGAGAAATAAAGACAGCCTGAAAGCTCTAGCAATCTAGTCATTGCTCGAGGTGCCCGCTTTCCACATTCCACACATGACGTTGGTAATGACAATATTAAATTATACATCACCTTGCTTATGGACAGTGTTAAAGAAGCAAAGTCTGATTTCTAATTATTCAGGGTAGACTCTGCAGTCTAAGGCCTCTTTATATTGGCCCTTCTGCTGCCAAAGGGGCCCTCTGATATTGAAAGGGTTGCGCGTCATATTTGTTAAGCGACGCTAGTACATAAGACCGCTTTCAGCACGGCTTAGTAAATATGGCCCTTTGCATCTCATTGTAAAGGGGCTGTGCAGAGTTTTTCTAGCACAGGACGTGTCTCCACTAGTAAATATGGCTCATTGACTTGCACAGGGCGATTTTAGGTGTTTTCCAGCTCGGAAGGTGTCTAATGGAGCAGCTCTTCTTAGAAGATATTGCCCTGAGTGTTTTCTCAGTCTTTGTATTTGGACATTCAACACTTTCGTGTATATTCTGAAGACCTTAGAGTGCAAAGTTTTTTCTTAGGTAATTTATCTCTGATTTATTTTAGGTGCCGTCTGGCCCACTAAAAATTTCTTCAGTAGAAGAGGTAATGCGGGAGTCCAACCAGCCCAAGAGAGATAAGACTAAGGACTCATCTTCTGAAAAGGTTGAAGGTAACTTGGCAAAGTATTATACGGATCCAATGTTTGGCTTGTTCAGGACTGTATAGATATACTGATATTCCACTACGGAGGGTATTTACCTGCCAGGCAAATCTCCACCACTATGCAGAAATGTGTGTGTGTGTGTGTGTGTGTTTACATTCATCACACATGGTATCTCCCTACATTCCCACCTTTTACCTAGCATCACCCTATACCAGGGGTCTCCAAACTCAGTCCTCAAGGGCTGCCAACAGGCCGGCTTTTATGGATATCCCAGTCGCAGGCACTGAGTCGCAGGCACTGAGTCGCAGGCACTGAGTCGCAGGCACTGAGTCGCAGGCACTGAGTCGCAGGCACTGAGTCGCAGGCACTGAGTCGCAGGCACTGAGTCGCAGGCACTGAGTCGCAGGCACTGAGTCGCAGGCACTGAGTCGCCTGTGCTGAAACAGGGATATCCATAAAAGCCGGCCTGTTGGCGGCCCTTGAGGACTGAGTTTGGAGACCCCTGTCCTACATGTGGGGTGTCTGGTTAGGCAATCGGTTGGGTCTCCTGAATCGGCAGCAGGTGCATTTTTTCAGTTCTCTGTGCATATGCAAGTGTATATTTGCTAGGAAATGTCCGTCAAACATGACACATGTTTATAAGTTCTCTTTAACGATAAATCGAAGGAGAGACCGACCAACTTCCAAACTTTGTCATTTTAAAGCACACCAAACATTCCTCTAAAGTTCTTAACAATGGATTTCCAGAAAATGTTGCAAAAATGGCAGTTATTGTCCTATTTCCAGAAACGTGGTTGTTGATCAAAACGATCAGTTTTCAGTCAAAAAAAATCTACTTCAACCCACTTGCTTGCAGACTTATGCATACACGTATATAAAATCTCTTATTTTTTTTTTTGTCTAGCCCCCTTACATGTAGCTCAAATAATTTCTGCAACTGGTGAAGCGGTTTCTATTCCGGCTGCTATGATGCATGAAGAACCCAAAGTCCCAGAACCGCACACGCCTGCGCACAAAGAAGGATCTGCCACGTCAGGTAATACGCACACTACTTCATAAATCTAAACAGTCTTTCTTAAAGCCGCAATCCTGCTTTCCTTTTTTTTTTTTTCAACTTTGTCTTTATTAGTTTTTTGTGCATACAAACATGGACGTGCAGGATGTTGCAAATTATCCTTAGTATACACCGAACTGTCTAGGACGAACTACATAAAACAAACACATGATGGGGAGACAACAGGACAAGACAACAACATACCAATGACGACACGGGAGAAAAAAAAGGGGGGGGAAGGCGAGGAGGGAGGGCAGGGAGGGAAAGGGGGGGGAAGGGATCGGTGAAGAATAACCACCTTTAGCTTGTCTTCGGGTGCTATGCATCTTTGCTGCTAGCGCTTTGCCCGACTCTACCTCACAAAGGTCTTCGGGATAAATCCGCTGCCACTTCCTGTTCGTATTTATTTAGTGTATCACACAGCCCCGGGGGGGTCCCTTCCGTCTGTCCGTCATAGCTAGCTCCCAGCCACCCATCCAAGGAGAACTCACCTAAATCTATTAAAGCCATATTGTGGCACCATTCACCCCCTGAATATCAGTCTGGGCCAACCATAATGACCAGACCTTTTCGAATTTATCGCCGAATCGTTAACTAAACTCGTTAACTTCTCCATTCGGCATATGAACCAAATTCTGTTTCTGATTTTATCTATAGAAGGAATCGCATTCTGATTCCACAATGCTGCGGTCTCACACCTCATAGCTGTAGCAAAGTGTGCTATCAGCTTGTTACCCGATCTAGATACATCATTTGTTGGTTTGCCTAATAAAAATAGCCACGGGTCCAGCTGAATTTTGAGCCCCAAGAAGATCCGCTGCAGCCAATCACGGATCTGGGTCCAGACAGGCACTATTTTCGGGCAAGACCACAGCATGTGAACCAAATCCCCCTGTTGTTCCCCGCACTGCCTAGGGCAGAACGGGGAAGAGCCCGGGATGAATTTTGCTAATCTAACTGGGGTGAGGTACCAACGTAACAATACCTTATATGAGTTCTCCTTTAATGTCGTACAAATGGAGCTACTAGCTGCAGCTTTAAACACCGCAGACCAGTCCTCGTCCTCTAATGTGCCCTGCAAATCCTCCTCCCACTGTACCATAAAACGGGGTTTGTCTGTCCTGTTCGAGTCAGTACTAACCACCCCTCTGTATAAGGCAGAGATCAGTCCCCGCGTGTCTGCACCGCGCACGCAGAGCTGTTCAAAATTCGTTAACGGCGGTCTCACCGGGTGTGTGTTGTAGTATGCCCGAACCTGGAGGTACCTCAGAAACTCAGTATTAGGTATGTCTGTTTCCGACTGTAATTGCTCAAAGGATTTAATCTTGCCACTACCCTCCAGGTCCTTCAATCGTCTAATCCCCAATTTGCGCCATATCAGAAAGCTCTTGTTTGCTAAGCCCGGAGCAAAATCTGGATTGCCATATAAGGGAGCCATAAGTGTGTATTTGGAGGTTATCGAGCGATTTACCTTTAGTAGCCTCCCAAACCGAGAGTGAGTTGAGAACAGAGGTCAGTGGAACGAGAACATCCCTCACCCGTGTCCTCGGGTACCAGATCAGGTCCTTGAGCTCAAGCGGGGCACACGTCTCCCTCTCCAGCGCCACCCACCGCCTGAGCTCCGGATCTCCATGCCACTGCGTAATCTGACACAACTGCGCCGCTTTGTAGTAGGATATGACGCTCGGAACCGCCAGACCACCAGCTTCCTTAGCTTTCTGCATCAATTTTACCTTAATCCGTGGTTTTTTACCGTTCCAAATAAAATGTGAGATTTGATTTTTGAAGCCCTGTAATGTCTGCTCGTACCACGGCTATCGGGAGAGTTTGGAACAGATATAGAATTCGGGGAAGGATATTCATCTTGACGCTGTATATTCTCCCCAACCAAGAAATACCATATGCCTTCCACTCCTGCAGCTCTTTTTTGAGAGTCCTCAGCAGACTGGGATAATTAGCCTGATATAGAGAGCCTACTTTTTTCGTGATGTGCACTCCTAAGTATTTCATGGATGTAGGACGCCACTTAAACTCAAAATTGAGTTCTATCAGCTTCTCCATCTCTCTGGGTAAGTTAAAGCTTAAAGCCTCTGATGTAGTCTGGTTTATTTTAAATCCAGAGATCTGGGCAAAACGCTCTAGAAGCTCGAACAGATTAGGTAGCGAGATGAGCGGCTTAGTAAGAGTTAGAATTATGTCATCTGCGTACAAAGCCACTTTGTGTTCCTGGGAGTGGATTTGTACTCCAGAGATATCAGCGTTGTTCCGGATTTGTGCTGCAAGTGGCTCGATGCATAGGGCGAATAACAGGGGCGAAAGCGGGCACCCCTGTCTCGTGCCACTTTTAATTGGAAATAAATCCGAGGGGAACCCCTGGTGGACCACCTTAGCTGCTGGTGCGGAATATAATGCTTTGACTGCCTGCCGAAATATGCCTCCAAACCCAAATGCTCCGAGCGTGGACTCTAGGTATGGCCAGTCAATCCTGTCAAAGGCCTTCTCCGCATCTAGGCTTAAGGCTACGCTTCGGATCTCGTTGGTTCCTATAAAGTCTATTATATCCACAATCCTTCTAGTATTGTCGGCCGCTTGTCTGTTAGTAATGAAGCCAACTTGATCCGGATGGATTAGCCTCGGCAGGATGACACTCAATCTGTTGGCCAGCAATTTAGAGTAGATTTTAACATCTGTATTAATTAGTGATATTGGCCGATAGCTTTGGCAATTTGTGGGATCTTTATCCCCTTTATGAATTACTGAGATCGACGCCTGGAGCATCTGTTCCGTGAACGGCTCTCCTGCTAGTACTCCATTAAACAGCTGGAGCATGTGCGGAGCTAATACTCCGATAAATTTTTTATAATACAGATTGGAGAACCTGTCCGGGCCTGGGGCTTTTGACGCCTTTAGGTTTTTTACTACCTCTGCCAATTCTTCCCCTGTAAAGTCGCGTTGGATTGCCTCTCGCTCTAATCTGGTCAATTGTGGTTGGGCTGCGTCCGCTAAGAATTTCCGCAGTTTACTACTTGTCTTAGCGTTATGAACCACCTTCTCCCCATTGTATAGCTGTGCGTAGAATTTCACAAACTCCCCCACTATAACTTTTTGGTTAGAGGAGATCTGTCCCTCTGCTGTCTTAATAGAATGAATATTAAAATTTGGTTTCCGATTACGGAGTCTGGTGGCTAGCATAGTGTCCGGTTTATTAGCTTTCTCATAAAACTTCCTCTGTGTCCAACTCATGTCTTTCTCAGCTCTGGAGGTAAGGAGGAGATTTAGTTCAATCCTAACATCCTTCAACTCCTTCAATGTGTCATCTCTACCTGTCCGGTTATGTAGTATAGAGAGCTCGTGTAACCTTTGATATAGCTGAGTTAATTTGGCTTCCTTTTTTTTTTTTTCTACCCGCTGCTATACCAATTAGTACCCCTTGTATTGTGGCCTTGTGAGCCTCCCATAACATAGAATGGGATTCCACACTGCCTTTGTTTGTCATAAAATAGTTCGAAATTTCGGCTTTGACTTGTTTCAGTATATCCGGTATTTTAATTATAGATTCGTTTAGCTTCCAGTTTGCTCCCGGCTTAACAGATCCAATTTGGCTGCATCTTAGCTCTATAGATGCATGATCCAACCATGTAATATCATGTATACTTGTGTCGGCTATTTGTGGGACCATTCTACCAGATACAAAGAAGTGATCAATCCTACTGTAGCTGTCATGGGGATGGGAATAAAAGGAGTAACTACGGTCTCCTTGGTGTTGCTCTCTCCATATGTCTACCAGACCAAGTTGTTTTAGACCCTTCAATAAGGGGATATTGCCCTCCCTCCTCTGGAGATGCTGGGACGCTGAGCGATCAACTCTCGGGTCCATGACTGTATTGAAGTCTCCCCCCAAGACTATGTGTCCCTCTGCCCACTGCTGTAGCTTCTGGAAAAATGTGTCATAGAAATAATGTTGCCCTTCACTGGGTGCGTATATACAGGCCAGTGTAATTCTAGACTGCTTGAGGAGTCCTACCAGGACAATGAATCGTCCCTTAGGATCTCGTTTGATCTTTTCAACCTGGAATCGGGTCTTGTTATGTACAAGAATAGCTACTCCTTTTTTTCCCCCTCACCTGAAGATAGGTATATTTGTCGATAGTGTGAGTCTAGGAATTTTGGACTGTTTCTTGAACTAAAGTGGGTCTCCTGCAAGAAGACCACGTCGGCTCTTCTCCTTTTAAACTCCACAAATGCGACCCTCCTCTTATGTGGACTATTGAGCCCCTTGGCATTTTGTGATAAAGTTACCGCCATCGCATACTGTGGTGTGTGCAGAGTCGTAATTTATAATCATTCTTACGCTTACCTAGATCTAGAATCCCTTGACGGACTTGTGAGCCGTAGTGCTGGCACCTGTAGAACTTCTCTTGTCTTTCACCTTTTGGGGCTAGGGTGAGGAAGGGATAAAACATGAGGGAAAAACACATATACATATCACACATAAAAACAAAGAGAACCGTGTTGGTCTCTTTGGACCTCGGGTTCATTGCCCGGTAAAGATCTTCTCTCTCTGGACCTCCCTCCCCCTCGATCCAGTTCCATGGCCCACCATCTCTGCCATGAATAACCGGGTCTTTGCCAGGGAAGCAGTCCAAGTCCCCTTCCCTGGTGCCGACGCACATGCCTGCAGGTAGAGTGGCAACCTCCCCCCCCCACCCCCCCGCCGGCATTTAAAGGTAACCAAAACCTAACTGCTATCTTGTACTCTATCCCCAACTTTATCTATGACTATCTCCACCTGCCCTCCCTCCCCTCCCCCAAACTACCCCTGCTAATCCTAATCTAAGTGCCCCTTACGGTCCTCGCCCCTCCTCCCTCCTCATTTAGATACATGAGTCCCTTAGCTAGGACCCCCTCCCCTTTATATGGGCGCTAGTATATTTGCTCCGTCTTTATCCCTCTGCCGGCCGGCTTTACTCTGCCCTCTTCCCCAATGTCAGTCTCCTCTTATGAAAATATCTACCGCTCTCCATGTGTCCCGTGCTCAGACCACCTCCGACCGCTGCCCCAACCCGTGTCTCTCCCCAGCGGCGGAGTTCGCGTACCCCTGCCAGGGAGGACCGATTCACTTCCGGGTCCACGAGACATCCGGTCTTTCCACATCACTTCCGCTATTTCCGGTCTGCCCGAACAAGCTCCCACTCTCGTGAGATCCGGATCAGAGATGTCGTCCGACTGGGCGAGGCAGTCGCATTTAGAGGCAGCTCCTCGCGGGAAGGTGTATCCATAGGCGGGTCCCAGGGCGGGTCCCACTCCCGGAGCATTCTTTCCCGCCGAGAACTTGGCCGCCATTGGAGTCCCCGCGCTTCGACTCCTTCTTCTGCTGCAGGTAAGCCTGGGGTAGCCATTTTGGTGACAGAAAAAACGTGGCAAAAGAACTTTGGGCTAGTTTCAACCTCCTGTGCCTCTTTGTCTTGCCCTATTGTCCTCCAATGCTGCCCACACTGAGTGACTGTTGCAGGGGGTTAAACTGGGAAAACTTCAGCGCCTTAAAACTTTCAGAACTTTATTAACTTTGGCAGCTTTGAACGTTCAGGGGCTTTTGCCACCCCCCACTGCCTTCTCTTGTCTTTTTTCTTTTGGGGAGGAGGATCCCGAACGTCTCGGTGGTACATCCTTTGGTTGCTCCTCTTGGGCTCCCCGAGAAGCAGAGTCTGAGGTCCCTCTGACCCCCAGCTTCTTCAAGAAGCTCACCCCCTCCGACGGGTGCTTTAGCACATGTGGCCGGCCATTTTTTATGGCCACTAGGGCAAATGGGAATGCCCACCGGTATCGGATCTCCCGATCCCGGAGTTCTTTAGTTATGTGGCCCACCGCTCTCCTCCTTGCCAATGTGAGGGGGGATATATCTTGATACACTGTGAGTGTAATGCCCTCGAATGTGATGTGTGGAGTGGCCCGGGCGATCCTGCTCACCTCCTCCTTTATTGAAAAGTAGTGGAGCCTCAAAATAACATCTCTAGGGGGGTTCGTTGGCAGCGGACGTGATCTCAGCGCCCTATGGCACCTATCCATCCTCAGGTCAGACTCTGGCTTGCCTGGGAGAATAGATGCCATCCATCGGGTCAACAGGGCCTCCGGGTCTAGAATTTCCTCTGGGATGCCCCGGACCCTCAGATTGTTCCTCCTGTCCCTATTTTCACTATCCTCTTGGCGGGACTCCATGTCTGCTATTCTATCCTCCAGGGCCTGGACCCGCAAGTGCGTCTCCTGGTGCCGCTTGGAGCTATCCTCCATCTGCTCCTCCAGTTCCTGCGTTCGTGTGCCAATTTGGAGAATGTCTTTTCGTAGCCCCTCTACTTCTCCCCTAAAAAATGTTTTCAGGTCCACAAGTAAGCGGGAGATCTCTTTTTTTTATTATGCGGGACTGGCCCGCTGCAGCCGCGGCTCCCTCCATATCTTGTGCCGAGTCCGAGTCCGACATTGCTGACATTTCGGCTGCTCCGGTCTTGCCCTGACCGGTGAAGTAGGCCCTCACATCAGATTTGCGCCGGGTTTTTTGTCTAGTCGCTGCCATCCCTCCTCCGGTTTCAGATAATGATCTGGGGTGTGTTAGATGTTGCTGGCGCTAGTTTTAGAATGTCCAGGTTTGGTTTTAATATTGTTTATTCGCTAACATTGGCCGGCGGTTGGAGGTGCTGTGCAGTTACACTTCCATCTCCAACCTGCCGCGCATGCGCATCTCCTGCTTTCCTTTTTTTAATAGGTGAGAAGCAGGGAGTCTCCGGAGCTGACTTGGGTTAATTTCACCCCGGGGGCTCTCTGCTTCCTGAGATACAGACCTGTAGAAAGTGCCTCCAACATAAAAAAAAAAAAAAAAAAAAAACGTCCTCTGTGAGATTTTCTTTGAGAAAAGATCCTTTGTGGTCTGCATGTAAAACAGCTCTGTGCTGCCTAGTGGAGGTGAGAACCTGAAAATAGCAGGAGTTGCCATGTAAACACTCTGCTGCAGGTTTTGGGCCTATCCCCCAAAAAGTGGAAATAAGATTTGGTAATCTGCATTAAATAGCATCACTGAGGTTTCAGTTGACTATTTTCTAATTGCAGCGGGGCACTGTGAGGATTGCTCACATGAAGGAGCACATGCCTTAAAAGAGCGGCCCCCCGAAGAGGTGGCAGCCCGCCTCGCTCAGCAAGATAAAGACGAACAGGACAAGATTGGATGTATGTAAAACAAAATGTCTCCATTTCTGTTATGTCTGTCAAGTGTTTTTTTACGATGGCATTGCTCAAGCTTTAGTCACTTGTAGTCTTGTAGCTACATTAGCTGCATTATGAGCGCCCAGTGATGTCACTGAAAGTGAAAGCCATGTAACACTATTTCTGTGTGATCTGGGTCTAATTGCTGTGTGTGCCAGAGCTCCAGGTTGCCCAGGTGTAAGATAATCATTTCACCATGGTTCTTGTTGATAAAACCTGGTAATGTTGGGTGAATGTCTCCACAATGAAAGCCGATGTGGTATGAACCTCCATGGCACCCAACGCATTTTGTGCGCACTGTGTACAGGGCAAACCTGTTGGTCACTTAGTTATTTTTTGTCTAGAAGTAAATTATTCAAAACTTTCAACCCTCCTATGAGGGGCCCCTTCAGAACCATTGGTAAGCACCATTTGTTTATTTTATAGCTGTATAGATGTGTGTGTATACATATACATAGAGAGCTGGATATATATGACTGATACATGGTCACCTAATAACTACATGGTGCAAAAGGTAGGAAGATAAGTGCAGATTTTCACTTCCAGTTAACATAATTAATCAATGAGCACACAGTCCCTGCAAGCTCTAACCCCAGAACCGTGTGTGTGTGTGTGTGTGTGTGTGTCAAAAGGAGTGCTACTGATCATGGCCAAATGTATACAACAAAATACCCAATGCTGCATCCAATGTGGCAAAATACATTGAAGTATTTAACAATCTTAGTATTCTTCTGAATAAGGGTCATTTAGTTAACCCGTTTGGCCAAAGTGTTATAAGCCTGCAGCCAAGTTACGGTATGACCAGTATGCAGGTCCCAACACTACCTGTGGACATAATGAATCAACCATAAATATAAAATCCCTTGTCCCTTTACCTGACATAATGCTGTTTGCTTTAGCCTGACCAAGTCCTTAACTGAACAGTGTTTTTTAGGTATTATTGCTTCTTCAAAAGTATGCTGCATGCGGAAAAAGCAAATGGGATTTTTATCCAGGAAAGCCGTGTTCTCAAATATTTTAAAACGGAGTCAGAGGTTATTTTCGGACTCTCTTATTTGCATATATTTTTATTAACGTATTTTGTTAAGTCCACATATACGTTCATTATAGTAATGAAGAAATGAAAACGAATACTTGTGTGTGTATATTCTGTTTCCCGGAACAGCTTTGGCAGCAGTGCTAGAGGAGGCCCTAAGCAACACTGCACGTGTTACATTACAAGCGATTACAGCACAAGACTTGGCAGTACAGGCTGTGCATTTCCATGCTCAGAAACTGAAGGACGCTATGGATGAATCCCAGGTAAATTCCTAATAGAAATTATACATATTCTCTGTCCTACAGACTTCTAATGTTCACCAGTCTGATCATTGGATTTCTTTGGCTTCAAGGATGGTAGAATGTTCCTATGTGTTTCTTACCCACTTCCTGTGTGCTGACAGCTTTAGGGACTTATTCTGTATGACAGGGTTGTGCAATCTTTCCCCGCTGCGCCCCCCCGCGCACCCACCTCCCTTACCTGTTTCCGGCGTCTGACGTGGCGGCGGTCACGTGACCCTGCTGCATCATTTGATGTCGTGTTGCCATGGCGACGCATCACTGAAGACAAGGTAAGGATGGTTGCAGAGGCCTCACACGATCCCCCAGCATTTATTTTAAATGCCTTGGGGAAGAGCCCGTGGCTTCTGCAATTGCCGGCCAACCCTCCCGCCCCCCCCTGAAAAATCTAGTGCGCACCCCTACTGTATGCTACGAGATCCAGCCACTTTTCTGCCAAACATCACCATTGAAGACGATGGGGAATTTCATCCAAACCCTTCCCCTGGCTGCAGGGTCCACTCTGCCTCCTGTGGAGACCTGTCAGAACGCTGTTCGGCTGCTAAAATAAGTGTCAGAACAGCTTTCGGGCACGTTCCCGGGCCACTAGCCCTGCTTATGATTGGCCATGTTATTGTGAGGTTGGTGTTTATCTGAAAAATTTAGAACATACATTTAATTTGGTTTAACATATTTATATAGATCCCTGCTGAATCAAAGTCTTTGCAGTGGCGGGAATTAGAAGATGCCTTGAAGATTCGTAGCAAGGCTGTGGATGAGGCAGCTGATGCTCTTCTCAAAGCAAAGTAAGTATCCATCACTTTGTAGTAGGAACATTCAGACTGGTATATTCTAAATACTAGTTTTTGTATTCTGTTATATTATCTAAATCTGAGGTGTATGAACCCCAGGCATGCATAGCCCAAGGTGGCACATACCTAGTCACACACACTGACAATAACGGAAATTATTCCAGGATACCAAACTGCGTTTCTGAAAGCAAAACTGGTAAAGCTGTGGTCAGAAGAGTCAATTAGGACATCTGCAAAATGCTACTTCAATAAAACGGTCACTTTCCACAATTTTTCTTCAGTCAATAGCAAAGGTGTGTAGCCGTTAGACTTGTCTCGGTGGCTTAGCTACACACTTGACAATGTTCTTAGGGGCCTGTGAATGGGGAAGTGTTTGTCAATCAAGTGGTTTCTTTTCCCTTCTCCCCACACTGTAAGAGAAGCAATAATGTTAATGGAGGTGGGGATGGGCAAGTCTGGGGGTACAAGCACTTGCTTGTACAAACACAGTGATATCCCACAAGGGAGCAGCCAGAGGAAATCAAACACCTCCCAAATTTAACTTAACATTTTTTTTAAATACTTGTGTCCATTTGTGATGTATTCATTATCTAGGTGAGTCCTCTTAAACAGGTCGGTGGAATTAGTTCACCTTGGTCCTAAGTGGTATTGTATGTTTTTAAATACAGTTTCACGGTAGCAAAGTGTAGAAATGTATTTCCAACTTTAGTTTATCTGGCAAGGGAAAAGGCCCAGGATAGCCAGGTCAATGTTAGTAGCCTCAAGGGGGGGCCTAGGGGTACCAGATATAAAGAGATACTTCTATGCTGCCCAACTGAGCCAAATGGTGCTATGGAATGCAAACCCAGCTCAATTCTGCTGGGTGGGCATACAAACAAATTACACAAAGGATCGCTCGCTGCCAGCCTCACTGTGGTTGACACAGGGAAAAGATTTAAGTCAAAGGGGACCAGAACTAGGTCCAACAATATTTACCATGGGCATATGGGCTAAGGTCAAGGCTCAATGCAAACTCGCAAAGTAGACACACCGTGCAATACACTGCTCACAATCCTGTGCTCCAGAGTTCGCCTCATTCGTGTAATCACGATAAATGTCATATAATAAAGTTCCTTTTGCCATATCAATAGGAGACACAGTCCATGCATATGAATAGCGGTGTTTGTATTAAATTCAAACTCGCATCAGATGTGTCCCAGCTGTTGGCCTTCTTCGGTAACCCAGACTTCCCACCGGGAATGGACACAGGTCACTATAACCAGTTCAAAGACAAAAATATTAGAACAATAGGAGGCCTAGATAAGGGGAAACTATCAAGTCTCAGACTGACCTACCAAGCCCCGGACCTACCCCTCTTTCAATATTTACAGATAAGGAATTTCCTTCTATCTCAAATTGGAATTCCCGGACCTCTCCAACTTCGAGTCCCTATGCAGAAAAGTAGAATATAAGAAGGGATTAATAACGATCTATGCAGGGATCGAATTGGCAGGGAATACACCTGGCCATAGATATATAAATGGGCCAATGATTTAGGGATAGACATTGACAGAGAGGACTGGGAAGACATATGGGATAATGTGGCCAAAACCTCCATCTGCACGGTCACAAATGAAAATCTGTACAAAATAATCTACCAATGGTACGTCATCGAGACTGAAGCAGCTCTTCCCAGAAACCTCTGATCAATGCTGGAGGGCCTGTGGACAGGTGGGGAACATAGCCCATATATGATGCCATTGTCCGACCCCCTAATATACCTACTAGCCAAACCACTATAGGCAGCGACCTTTACGATTAACTGGAGGGAGGGAGAGAGAAAAAAACCACCGGGTGAATGTAAAGGGGTCCCTTTTTATATTTGTGCAAAAAAAAAAAAAGTATTTCCAACAAAGTGATGTGCAATCTTGTAAGACAGTATCCCTAAATCTTTCACCTTCGAAGAACTACTGCATCCCAACCAGCGTCCTTATTACCATCAACGTGACAAGTCACCTTTTCTATTGTTCATAGTTTCATCTATATAAAAGTAACAGTTTTCATTAATTGAAGGTTGTAATATCAAATAAATGATGGCGGGTTATATGTATTGTTGTTTAGATCTCAAAAGTCTCCTAGTGTATTTAAAAAGTAATTTAAAAAAATGAAACGGGCTGTAAGATATCTAGATCTCTGCTATTGGCGGAAGGTCTTCCTGATGACTTTCCCCCTCTTCCCCCACCCCCTCCCTTGGCCTGTGGTACCCAGAGGGCAGAACTGCCACTGTGCAGCAGATATTAGCATCCAATGTCCCAGTATTTTATCTTAAAATGACAGTGAGCCAACCAGAATTTGTGAATTGTGATTTACAGACCGGAAACTGCTCAGCAGCCATCTTTAGAATAGAATAAGGCAAAAAGCTCTTTTAAGTAATACAATTGGGAGTTTCTTGTTTCCTATTTTAAGAGTCCTTCCTATTCCAATTCTTTTCCCACCTCAATCTGTTTTGGCTCAGTAGAGCGGTTCAGTGCTTTTGTAGGGTCCCACTGGTTTCCCAGTCAGCTGGTATGTGCTACAGAACTCCCAGTTGACATTCTAATATTAGATGTTTAATTGATTTTTGACATATGAATATGCCTTCAAAATCTCCAGACTTGATGTAGTTGAAGGAGCCCTCACTATCCAGCGATGTACAACTAACTGTCTCCATGCGCTGTTACTTAGGGAGGAGCTAGAGAAGATGCAAGGTGTGATTGATACATCCAAGAAGAACCCCATCAATGGAGCCAAACCTCACATCCTTTCAGCTGAGGAGAACCTGCACCACATGATTGTTGACCTGGATAACGTGGTTAAAAAAGTGAATATTTTATGCCTTTTAATTTACATTTCTTATGTGAAGTGATCCTGGCATTTTCTGTTTTTGGCAAATCTTGATTAAATAAAACCCAATTTTGTTTGGGAGACTGCGATACATATCCATTGCAAGCATAACGTATGCTTAAAATGAAACTGTTGAGACCATGGCATGTTAATTACTTTGTAACAATCAAGTAAAACCATTGGGCTTTCTTTCACCCCTTGGTGCTATGCAAAAAACAAAAACACCCCAAAAAACAAACATGGTGACTTCATAATCTTCTTGCACAACGAAGATTTGAGGCTGGTGTGTTATACATAAAACTATAGCATGTGGGAAGATATGCATCGTTTCAAGTATTCACGTACGTGTTAAGCCTTAACTGCGTCTGTGGAAATTGGATAATGCCTGAATAGTTGTGATGAGATGTGTGTGCGCATTTGAATATTCTTCACTGATGGATCATCAAGGCTTTTCCGCCAGCTATATATTGCAAATCTGTTAATCCCCCAGGTGCAGCAGATATAATTTAACGGTGGAACTGCATGTTACAGGTGCAATACTCACTCACACTTTATACAAACTTGTGAGTAAAGACATAACAGTTTTACATGGCGCTACTTATTACTGCAGCATTGTACATTACAGAAGAGTAAGGGCAGAGGGTGTCCCCTTTCTTTACTCCACATCCTAATAGTCTGTACTGTTTATAATATTCACATGGGGCCTTTCCTTACATGTATTCGGTTTGTCTTGCAAAAACCAAGCTTTTATCTGCCAGGAAGTCTGACTGTGCCTCTTGGTTTTTTAGGTGCAAGCTGCTCAATCTGAGGCTAAAATAGTAGCTCAGTATCATGAGCTGGTGGCGGTGGCTAGGGATGAATTTCAGCGCGAACTGGACAGTATAACTCCTGAAGTGCAGCCTGGCTGGAAGGGACTAAGTAAGTCTACATCACTTTATATTACAGTGCTCTGGCCAGTCTGAGGGCATTATTCTGTATCTCATGCTTTGGAAACATCAGATTTTATTGTACAAGTTGATGCCATCATGAGCTTCCCTACGTTTTTAAAGGGGGCACATTCCACATAACAGATTTACAAAAAAAAATAATTGTGTGTGTTTATACATCAATTGTTGCTTGATGGCATCTTTCCAAGGATTCTAAATATGTATTATCGGGGTATATATATTCTGTTTTGGAATCCTTGGAAAGATGCAATCATGCAACAATTGTATCACTTTGCATCCTGTTGAAATTCATGTTTCACTTATCACCAGGTCCACTGAATTCAAGCAGATAAACTACTTCTGATTTGGTTTTGACTAATGATGGCTTCATAGTTATTGTACAAAACAAAAACAACAATTCACCTGTAGTTTGGAGGACTGGAAAACAGTCTTATCGAGTGTCAATCATCTAAATGTAACCTCTTAAAAATGCCACTGTCCTTCACTTTCATCATACAGCAAGGACTGCTCCTTTTATGGCGATGTACCAAAGTAACCCCCTGTGATCTGTGTATACAGTCGGGAGACATCAAGGACTATTCCTTGCAGGTCATTTTACATCCACATGCTTTGCTAAAGGTGCAGTCCCACTTAAATGTAAGGGAACGAATTACACAGATTATATATTGGGTAAAAACAATATTTGTTTTAAATCTGGTGGGTATTGTATATTCATTTTAATTCCCCACCCCACCCCTGGTTGTCCTCATGGCAGTGATCAGCTATGGGTTATGATCCCCTCTCACCTCCAGCAGAGACAGGGCAGAACTACCTGCAGGAGGACCTGTAAATAGCCCATCCTTTCCTCCCAATTTAGTCTTTTTTTTTTTTTTTTTCCTGTCCTTCCTAGCTGAGGTAGAGGTTGGTGTGTTTTCTGTACTAGAGGGGGCTTGCCTGACTACTTTGTATTTGAACCACAGGAGTGGTCTAGTTGAAGCCCGGACATCCACACTCAAAGGAGTTGCTGTTCTGTGAGACAGTCGGAAGGCCACGCTGCAAATAGCCACTGAAACTCACCGTTCCTGAAGCCTCTTAGGCTGAGTCCATGTCATGGGAGACTGTGCGGAGGCGTCCGCATGGGGTGCGATTAGGTTGCCTTAAGGCATTGATCACGCACATAGACCGTATGGGCGGAAGCAGGAGGGGGTGCGCGTTGCGCAAGAAATCAGTTGAAACTGATTTCTTGGCGCGACACGCAGGTCACGTGAGCTGTTCGCACAATGAGGGCAAACCAGCTCCGTAACGCCCCCCACGGCCCGTCGACCATGGCCAGGGAAAGCACCCACTTTCCCACAGCCTCCGCACGCCTCAGCGCGGGCGAAGGCGCCCGGGCCTTAGGCCCGTCTGCATGTCAATCTGGATAGACGCTGACTATGTGAGCGCACGGCATAGCAGGAGATCTCGTGTAAGAGAGGTCGCGGTGACATCAGCGGAGGGGAAAAAAGCACAGAGGTTTTAAACTCTTAGCTGTCGTGAGCTGTCGCTGCCCTGCTACTCTGCAGAAGGATTACGGACGTGCAGAGTACAACACAGGCTAGGAGGCCTGCTCTAGTGCTGCAAAGTAAGGTGTAACTGCTGCAAGCCTGCCTCACTATATAGGCACTCCTTAAGAACCTGCAAGCTCATCAGACCCTAGCCAGGATACACCGTGGATACAAGCTCTTTAAAGAGTAGTAGTGTTATTAAATTCCCAAGGTAAGCCCCATGGCGACAGTATTGGTACTACTGTGATTTTTGTTTTGTAAAAGAGATGGCTGTAATTTTTGATATTCATATCGATACTCCAGGACTACAACAGGAGGCTAGTGTCCAGGGCACCTACAGAACCAACATTGTGCGGCTTGTGACAAGCCAGCATTGGAAAATAAGACTTTTGTGAGAATTGCCTTAAAGAAGCGATCAAAGAATCCAGTTCAGCCAATGTCTGACTTGAGGATCATTAGTGTTTTTACCTGACTTTAGTTATGATATTCTGATTTTTAATACTGACCAACCTTAAAACTTGTCCCACAAATCAAGCATCCCAATAGCCTGCACTCATGGCTGCTGTCCCACACCCACAGTCACTCCTACCACCCATTGTGGCCAAGCACTGCCATCTACTGCACTTATTCCCTCACCTGCTGTCTCTGAAAGTCTCCCATCATAACACTTAGATTGTAAGCAGCAGGGATTTCCTTTACTATTGTCTGATTTTGCTACTCTTATTGTATTATTATAATTCCCTGTACTGTATTCTTTGGAGCGCTGAGTACATTTTTGAGGCTATAAATAAAGACATACAATACAATGGTCCCTTAACTGGCCCCTAATTAATAGTCTGAGATTTGTTGTACTTTTGAGTTGGCTTTTCAAAGTTGTTCCAAAAACCTATTGGCCATATTGAAAATTAGGAAACCACTATTTTAATATGTATCAGAGCAGTAAATGACTATACACACAATACAAATCAGGTCTGTGACATAAAACCACTTCCTACTGTCTGTTTCACTAGGCAGACAAACACAAAATGTGATATGACCACAGTATGTGCAGGATTAACTCTGGATTACTGGTGCCTTAAAAATAAAAGCTGAAATCGTATTGTGTGCTCTTGCCATTTGTTAAACAGGACCCTCAACAAGCAAAGTTGCCTGGTCTTCCCACCCACGGGTGGTAAACCTGGTAGTCATGCAAACCTTTCTTTCAGCGTTCTCAAAGATTTCTCTTCCCGTTTCCAGAAATATTAAGCAAGCTGAGGTTTTCTTGAACAAGGAAACCAATTGCACTATTCTAGAGAGCCTTTCACGTCAGATTTTAGGAGCACCCAAATGCATTATATGTCAATTCTTTCTTTTGTTACACACTTCTTTTTACTTTTCTTAGATCTGAGAAAAAAATGATTTCAAATAATTGTGGTATTCATTAAATCTGGCTAGCATGAAACTTCTGTACTTCTTCAAAATTCTCATGGCCATTTAATGGGAATCACTGCAGGATTGCTTGCGTGTTTGGTAAAAGCCGTAGTGATTGCATGCTCTTCTGTATTTACCATTGTGCTTTAAAGCGCATATTTTTAACAGTATCTCTAATATATGATACAAAGTTGGATTTGGACTTGACCTGCTGAATTAAGCAAAATGTTTGAAATCCATCGTTTCATAATAGCAATGGAAATCCTTACAGGCACGGAGTATATTCTCCTCATTTTTATACTTCAGAAATCAACATGGTACAATCTTAGATTAAAACAAATACAGGCATACCCCGCTTTAAGGACACTCACTTTAAGGACACTCGCGAGTAAGGACATATCGCCCAATAGGCAAACAGCAGCTCGCACATGCGCCTGTCAGCACGTCCTGAACAGCAATACTGGCTCCCTACCTGTACCGAAGCTGTGCGCAAGCGGGGAGACTATAGAGCCTGTTACAAATGCGTTATTTACATCAGTTCTGCACGTATATAACGATTGCAGTGCAGTACATGCATCGATAAGTGGGGGAAAGGGAGTGTTCACTTTAAGTACATTTTCGCTTTACATACATGCTCCGGTCCCATTGCGTACGTTAATGCGGGGTATGCCTGTAGATCTAATCTGGATTTATACAATTGTGATCTACACATCAAAAGGTAACTTAAAAAACAAGAAATGTGTAACTAATGCTTTTTTTGCGATGACCTATCCTGGTACAAAACGCATGCAGTGCCTGGCACTGGTAGAGCTTACCTGGGATGTGGAAACATATAGGTGTAAACACCATGTTCATCCTCTCCCTATTGTAATTACTGTTTTTCTCTTTAAAAATAAAAAACCCCAAACTAAACCGGGAGCTGTATTAACCGCACGTTCTGTGGCCAATTTCATTACCTCGTAGCTGGGGAAAACATTACACGAAGTATGTGATCTCTATTGCTATTACCCAGGTTCTAGGTTTAAAAAGCTATACTTTTACGTTGAATGTTTGCGTTAACAGATACCCGTATTCCTCTTTAATTGTGCTAAATCTTTGGGTGCTAGAGGCGTGGGGGCGAATGTTTTTCTTGCATTACTGCATGTGGAATGCCTTATTCATTTGCTTAAATGGACTTGCATTAACCTTTCCAAACCTTCCCTTTTCTGTTTCAGAAATATCTGATGTAGGTGAGTTGTTAGTTTCTGGTTTCTTTGACTACACCAAAGTTAATGAATGACGGTAACTAAACAGGTTCACTCTGAATTCAGTTTGCAAATCCCTAGTGCAGCTTGCTTACTTCCTGCCTAACTATGCATGTCACTCATAAGATCACATTTTATGTTGTATGTGGGGTTCACCTTCCTTGGTGTGCGTCCAATTCTTGTTTAGTAATTCGCCAAACTTGGCTATACCCTGTATCAAAGAGTGAAATGTACTTTATCTTGAGGTAGCTGACACGTGGCGGAAATGCGATCAAAAGTGGGACATCTCGGTAATAGGTCATGCCCATAACAAACACAAAATAAAAGTAGGAAAATTGAGTTAAGAATGGTAAAAAGTCTTAATTTAGAAAAAATAAACAAACATGGCAGCAGATCTATTAAAATATGTGCAAATTGTACATAAAGAAGAAAGCAGTTACTACACATCAGACTACAGTGGTTTTTAGCAGTCAACTACATTACATGTTTGCTCGTTGAGCAGTGAGCTAAATTTCCCTAAAAAAAAAAACATTTGTAGACTTGTTTAGATCTTTGGACTTGATGCTATTGCAGGAGTAGATTGAAACCATGTCTCTGTTGACGGAAACAACAAGGAAGACTTGGCATACGTGCCCTTTTTAAAGGTGCTCTTTAGGGATGGAAATAGGAAGTGAATGCTTGCAGTTATTGAGAAATCGGATATGGGATAACAAAATCAAAAGACAAATATTTCTAGTCCGATCTCTGTTTTCTAACTTAAGAGTGCTCAACTCCAGTCCTCAAACCTCCAACAGGTCAGGGTTTCAGGATATCCCAGCTTCAGCAAAGGTGGCTCAATCAAAGATTAAGCCTCTAATTGAGCCACCTACGCTGAAGCAGGGACTGATTGAGCCACCTGCTTGGAGGATGGGATATCCTGAAAATGTGACACGGGGGGAAGGCTCGGACTGTAGTTTAACATCCCTGCTCTAACTCGCTATATATGTTTATAGTATATTGATCCAATGTCTTAATACTGTATGTGAACTAAATGGAAATGTAATCTGTTCAGGTATAACATTTTCCATTTTCGCCGCATTCATTACATTTATAACTTGTGCCTCAACACTAAATTAATGCTTTAAAAAAAAAAATGCAAAGGCTGTAAGTTCAATTAACCAAAATTGGCGACGTGAAAAACGCCTCACTTTTTTTTTGTTTTTTTGTTATATGAAGCACGGTGCCATTAAAGTTAGTTACTTCTTTGCTAACTCGCTGTTTTTCATACAGCTGGCAAGCTGAGCATGGACGACTTGAACTCTCTCATTGCCCATGCTCACCGTCGCATTGATCAGTTACACAAGCAACTGGCGGATTACAGAGTCAGGGAGCAGCAGCACATCGAGGGCGCCTTGGAGAAGCAAAAGCTGGAGGATAAACGGGCTCTTGAATCTGCAGTGTCCAAGGCATTGGAGCACTACCGGTCAGAGATCCGGCTGCAGCAGGACAAAAAGGTAACGGAGCGCATTCATTTCATGCACACAGTGCTAAGCAGTTTGCATAACTAATGTTATGGAAAGTTTTCAACTTCGTGTCAATTGGAAGCTTCCAACTGTAAAATGAAGTGATATTTGAAACCAAATGATGGTTTTATGATGCTGTTGTCTTGCAAGTCTTACTTTTACGCGTTGGTTGAATAGGTGGAACGTCCTTGTGTATACATTTGGTAGAATAGACATGGGGAGCGCAAACCTTTTCCCCCAGCCGTCTATCCCCCTCTCCGCGCGCTCCCCCCCCCCCCATACCTTCATTGAGACATCCTTGCGTCATGACGTCCCGTCATGGCAACGTGACGTCACATGACCCCGCAGTGTTATTTGATGCTGCGTTGCCATGGCGACGCGTCACCAGGAGGGTCTGAATCAAGGTAAGTAAGGTTTACTTACTGTCCCTGCAGCTCCCCTGGGAGCTGTCCCTGCAGCTCCCCTGGCATTAATTTTAAAGCCTTTTGGGAAGCGCGCAGGGGCCCTCTGTAAACCCTGCGCCCCCTGCAGCGAGTCTCGCGCCTCCCACTTTGCGCACCGCTGGAATAGACCATTGACAATGTTTTAACGTTTATCCCCCCCGCACCCATATAATGGCACTTTCTGCAGTCACTAATACAATATCTAACGGAGATGTTGGATACTCTAATAGTAGATTAAACAGTAATAAGGACCTTTAAATAATGGTGTTAAGAGAAAATGCAAAAAAGGCACATTTTCAAACTGCGTGTAGGGAGGGAAATATTGTGAGCAGTAAAACAGATTAAAACCTGCAATCAAACAGTACTCCTTATTGCTGGAATAAGCAGGTTGTTGTATTGTTTGGGGATGTGAAATGGATTTAAAAATTACATTAAAAAGTTGTGTAGGATGGTTTTGTTAATAAAATTGTTGTGTTTTTTAGTAAGCATTTGTTTGAAGGTATAAGTACACTTTAAAAAATAAATAAACGACCTGATCAAATCTTTTCTTCTGGCAAGTGTCCTGTCTAAGAATATATTGCATTCTGAATAAATGGCAACAAACTTAGTGTATCCATATGGAGTGTTAAAATGTGAATGTTGGAGAGACCTACAGTATATTTTCTTAGAAATCAGCAGTGTCACTTGACCTCACGTGCTTAATAACCTAACGTTGCAGGCTGAAGAAGTCCAAGACGTTATGGAAGCTGAAATGAGGACTCAGCTGCGCAGACAGGCGGCTGCTCACACTGACCACCTGAGAGACGTCCTGAATATCCAGGAACAGGAGCTGACCGCTGAGTTCCAGCAGGTGAGGCCTGAAGCTCCGAAATGTTACAATGCAATCAGTCTGCTTTCTCGGGATTAGTGTACTGTCCCTTTTTGAACATGGACTTAATACATTTTCCGAACCTAGTATGGACCGTCCTACATTGAATCACTTTATTATTTAAGTATCCGTGACCTACATTGTGATGCACACATGTATTCTTGTGTTTTATTTCTAAAATATAAAGGGAAATTACCACCAGAATTCACAAGTCAAGGAAAAAAGTCTCTAGTCCACCACAAGTTATTCATGAATTACTGGCCTACACTTCATTTTCTCCACGATACTGTGTGTGTGTGGTGTGTGTGTGTGTGTACTTTTTGTGTGCTGGTGCTTGTGCACCTACGAAGTGTATCTGGACGTGTACCTGTTTTGGCACCAAAGAACCATCTATCTGTTGCCTTTCTTGGTTCAAACTGCTAAAGAGATGCTCCATTTAATGTAACGATCATTAGATCATTTTGGCTTTCCACTTCCAATGAAGGTTGGAATTACTTTATTTTGGGGGGGGGGTTGGGGGGAGATTCATTTGATTGAAGCCTCTCACAACTTACTGTTGATACTGGCAAAACGACCACCATTTCTAACCCATTTCCCGACAAGAAACCGATCAATTCTTGATGCAGCTTTGGTCACCAGATCTTTTTGTGCAAGTTTCTGGCCAGACTTAAAATTCGTAATAATGAGGTCGTGAATCTCACTATATCAGGGTCTCTCTCTCTTCAGTCACTTGCTCCAAATTCAATCATGCATGCGCTAGCTCACTAAGAAAGACTCTGACACAAGGTTCAGCTTCAATCTCAGTACATGCGTTATCCCCGGGGGCAACACAGGAACTGCCGAGTTTTTGTATTACAATCTATTTATATCAAAGTAGGCTAACACTAGCCAATCATTCAATGCCACACCTATTATGCGGCAAAGCTTATCCAATTATTACATTAGTTAGTAGAAAAAAGGCACAATGGGGGCGGGGGTCTTGTCGGCTGATGCAAGTTTCACAGGAATGCCGTGTGTCCTTGCTTTCTGAAGTTATGTTTCGTTTTCTCTGTAATCAGTCGGCTTTAGGTCACTTTGCTACTTCCTTATTGCGTGGGCGTGGGCGAGAGTCTGTGCAAGCGGAATTTCACAGTCACCTCGGATAGAAAACAGTATTAGTAAAAAAGCACAGCAAACAGATATAAAGATGGAGACGAGTGGTTTCTTCAGAATATAGAGATATGACACCCATATTCTATCCTTCACAGTCCCCCCTAGAAACCACGAGACAAACATAATCTTATAAAAGTATTAAAAAACTAAACCAAAAAGGATATACTTTCCCTATGACTAATCTTAACCTTAGAAAAACTACCTGAGGGTGTTGGTCGGCTGTTCATGAGCTTCTCTCATCCCCGACAACTGCTTGCTCGCTAAACTCGAAGACCTACAGAACATACACAAGGAGTCCCTTCCCTACCGACAAACAAACTAGGGTCTGGGAACTTGATTGGTCACCCCTGTCACTCCAGAGTACTATAGTGGACTGGTCTTATGTTCTCTCGTTTTTGTAATGGCATATTTTCATAACATTGGCACATTGCTCTTGTTCTCAAGGTTTTTGGCTTAGCTGAACCGCTCAATATCAATTGGAACTTCAGAAGAAAAAAATGTATTTTAAACTAACATTCATTCCAACTTTCATACAGACAATAGACAATATCAGGCACCTAAGATGGATGCTGACTCAAAATGGTTGCTTAGATCCCAGTGCTCTTATGTCAGACCCCCCCTTACGTCATATTCTCACTTTGTCACTCCCTCCCTTTTTATTCTTAAAACATAGCTTTTGAGAATAAAGTTCATGATGATAGTCCAGGGATAACTCAAAGGACAAGGGCGCGTGCCCTTCACTGTCATAGTCTCGTAAGGCGCTGCGGCCAATATGTCTTTTGATGAATTGAATAACTGTGGTCAGCATCTTCTTTCTTCACGGTACTGCTGTTTTCTGGCATCTGTAAAGAGTGGCATCCGAATGGGGGAGGGGGTCGCACACCTGTGGATCATACCTTTGCAACACGTGACACACACATATATGACAACAAGTAACACCCCCAAACACATCAAAACATTCAAAAAAAAAAAAATTGCTCCAAGTGATCTAAGCCATTCACCTAACCCCAAGGGTGATAATCTGTCACTTCCCTTTGTAAACCTCTTTTGAATCTCTTGTATTTAATCTAGTTCATGCTGCACATTGCTACACTGATCTGAAATATAAACACAACATTGTCTTTAATCAAACACATACCCCTCCTTTTTAAGCTAAAACATAGTCTAAAGCAATTCTGTTTTGTAAGGCCATAAGCCTAATCTGAACCTGTTCTTGGATTTTCAGAATCATCACAACATTCTATTACTGAGAATTGAGGGGGTTTGGTATCTGTGGAAGCTAATGCATGATCCTCACCCTGCACGCATTGCATACATCATTCACTCAGAATATTGATGGTCAACATGGCTGACTTATGATCCTTTCCTTGTGGCTGACACACGCCCCTGGGTGACCCCCTCCTTTTGGTGGAGGTGCAACACACTTCTGGATCAAAGTTTTGCTGCACATGACACATACATAGAGAGTGATGAGTACTGCCAAAACACATACAAGAGCTTTCACAAGCCACGCTTCCAGGAAACCAATCCTCCCATCAAGGCTCAATTCTACATACACCTTAAATTTCTAACTTAACACACTCTAAAGAATAAAAATATTGAGTCTCTGAAAAAAGGAAATGTTCTGATAAAACCTGGCCTTAGCCTGGTGTCTTATTTTCCTCGTTGGTTAACGGTTAGAGTTTTGACTCGGCAAGACGTTAACTTGATGCGGCTGTGCTTTAGGTGACTCTGGTCTTTGGTGGAGCTGGAACGTTTGGTGGAGCTGGAACGAGCTTTACTGTACTTTGGGTCCAGGAAAATTACTCTGCCGCTTTAATTGCTGTATTGGTGATTACTTTAGGCCTTTTCACCTGAGATGAAAAGCATGCTTGCGCAGGGAATATGTGACTATTAACCCCATCTCGAGTAGGTGCACTTTCAACGTTGCCTAGAGAGACTCAAAAAATGTATTAGTTGCATACAACTTATTGTTTTATTACCAATAACATGGTCCTTAATTCGTTCCTTTGGACTGCTGATAGTCATAAGTCATCCCATATGTGTCTCATAGGGAGATAATTTATACCTAGGAATCAATTCTTGTATCAATGTGTTTACTCCTGTCTTAGCATCCACATATAGACAGAGGTATTCCCTATTAAGGTTCCTAATTCATTCCTCAAATTAAAACTAAGTAGCCAATGTGAACCTGACTTTGATATAATCTAAGTTCCTGAAACTTTAGGGCCTCATCCCTTGCTAACCACTTGTTTCCATAATTAATTCTATCCTGTCTGCAGGCCATATCCCTAAGACCTGGGAAACTACCAGAGTTTGTCCCAATCTTCAAAAGTGGGGACAAAAAACACTGTCTCAAACTACAGGCCAATCTCTCTTCTCCCAATACTATCCACTGTTATGGAAAAATATTCCCTCCCAATTTAAGCAATTATTTTACCCATACAAATTTCCCTAGCCAATCCCTATCTGGCTTTTACCCCAAACACTCCACTGTAACGATTCTGTTAAAAAATTGAAATGCCTTCTACATAATGCATACCTTATTCACTTATGTAACTGCTTTTGAAACTATGTATCCCCTATATTTAACCCTATGCACAAGACACCCCCACAAATGACTACCAAATTCACCACTTCCTGGTAAACCCATTCTAGATTACACAGCAATTTTTACAATAACCACTGTTTACGGACACCTTTGGAAAAAATAAATGGTTAAAAGTTATAACATACATCACATATTCAGTTAATAGACAAATGATTTTGTATAAGACTTCACACTAATGTCTTGCTTTATATAATCTCTTTGCACAGTGCTGAGCACATGGTCAGCTTTATAATTTTAAAGACACTCTGCATATTCATCTGACTAAAGAAAAAATATTTCTATAAGACTTGTTTCCGGGCAAAGAGCCATCTTGTTTCTGGGCGTTTCGCCAATTGACCCTGAAAAGATAAGATAACGGTACACCACAGCTTCTTCCTTAAAAATAATAATTATTGGATTGGAACTTTTGCTTAAAGTTTAAATACATGGAGCTTTATCCAGAGCCCTAAGAACTACATTTTTTATGGCCTTTCAAAAATTAACCCACAGGCTTTTATATAGCTGAGGTTTATATAACTTCTTAACACACAAATAACTTCACACGCTCATGCTATCTCCCTCCACTCAGTTCTTTTTAATGCCTTCTGTTTGAACTTTTATAGTTTCACTGACTTCATTCACTACAAATTTATGCTATCCTGTCCTTTCTCGAGCTACACACACCTGTTTCTCTCCATTAATCAACACTCACAAGTCTAACCCTCATTAACTCTTCCTTCATCTCACCTCAGGACTTTTCTGACTATTTTGAGGATATGGAGGGGGAGGGTTAACTTTAGGGGTAGAAGGTGTAGTTTTGTCACTTTCGGGTACTTTCATATAACAGTAACTTTTCTTATCTTTCCCTCCACATTCTATTTCAGTGAAACCTTCCTTTTGAAGCTCAATAGCCACACTCAAAAATTTCTCAGCATTCTCCCACAATCCTCCATCTTTCAACATTCCTTTACATGCCTGGATTCTATCTTTCAACATTTTTGGTTGCAACCTTCCCGTAGAGGGTAAATCCAATACTTTAAACAACAATTTACATTTCTAGGAGACTCTTGTCTTCCAGCGTTCCCCGGGATTCAGTTATTATTTTAGACCATAGACTGGGTTGCAATCTCCCCGAGGACGGGACTCCAGCCAGTTTATACAGATTTGGGGCCAAATAATGAGGTCGTGAATCTCACTATATCAGGGTCTCTCTCTCTTCAGTCACTTGCTCCAAATTCAATCATGCATGCGCTAGCTCACTAAGAAAGACTCTGACACAAGGTTCAGCTTCAATCTCAGTACATGCGTTATCCCCGGGGGCAACACAGGAACTGCCGAGTTTTTGTATTACAATCTATTTATATCAAAGTAGGCTAACACTAGCCAATCATTCAATGCCACACCTATTATGCGGCAAAGCTTATCCAATTATTACATTAGTTAGTAGAAAAAAGGCACAATGGGGGCGGGGGTCTTGTCGGCTGATGCAAGTTTCACAGGAATGCCGTGTGTCCTTGCTTTCTGAAGTTATGTTTCGTTTTCTCTGTAATCAGTCGGCTTTAGGTCACTTTGCTACTTCCTTATTGCGTGGGCGTGGGCGAGAGTCTGTGCAAGCGGAATTTCACAGTCACCTCGGATAGAAAACAGTATTAGTAAAAAAGCACAGCAAACAGATATAAAGATGGAGACGAGTGGTTTCTTCAGAATATAGAGATATGACACCCATATTCTATCCTTCACAGTACTATTCAATTTGCAGAGCTGACCCCCATTAATTTCAGCTTTCGGGTCCCCCTTCCCATGATTACCACCATAGGGTGCCGGTATCTCTGCAGCCAGGGAACTCGTGTGCCTAACGAAATGGCGCCGTTTAAATATCCAGTGTCACACGGGCCAATAGGAAGCCATAATGTCATCCCTTGGGTCTTTCTATTGGCCTGTGTGACCTGGACATTTGACCTCCACAGAGATGCAGGCACCCCTACGGAGGTAAGTATCTCGAACACGGGGGTCCCCGCAGCTGAAATTAATCGGATTCAGCTCCCGAGACCCCCTGCTTCAATCTTATACAAAAGTGTTTTGCTGCTTTAAATTCTGCTCGGCTTTGCCATTACCAGCCCCTGTTAAATAGCAGGCACACCAAATCCTTCTAAAAGTTCTTCTGGCCAAGTGAATCTATAAACCGTTTGTAGCGCTTGCGAGATCATTAGTAGCAAAGTTCATGAACCTGTCATTCAGACTTCTCATTCCATCCTCCGATAGCATCTTCCTGTCTGCTTCAGATCTGTCCTCCCTGTTAAACTCCTGGAGGCGTGCATTCTCCATTGCACTTGAGCCGTCTTTCAGCTCTGTCAGGCCTATTTGTTTCGTTAACTAGCATGTTTTCTGGACTGAAAAGTACAATATATTTGCATTCTGAAAGCCTAGAGGCATTCTTTGAGCGCTGACAAAGTCCAAAAGAAGCATGCAGCATGATACACGCTTCAAAGTCTTCAATACTCCCTTTGCTTTACTGGAATCGCTATTCTTGTCACAGGTAAGTGTGTTCCCAAGTAAACCGAGTTTTACTAATACAGCTCTCATGGTTCCCCCTGGCTTGCTACCCAGTTAACTGTGTAATTTTTGCAGCTTTACGACTTTCTCACTGAGGGTTTGTGCACGGTCTGCCAGTTCCTTCTGCTTTTTACTGCAATGGTTTTAAAATGTAAAAAGTGAGTAAACAATCAACTTAATAAATGGTACATCTCTAACAGACTTTAAAACGCGTACTTGCAGGTTATGAGCGTCACAATGTACTGTTACTAGGTGCTTGGCACCCTTGGACATTTTTTATTCTAATCCATTCGCTGCACCCATCGGTGACGCAGCCTCATCAGTACCGAGACCTACAGGTCATTTCCCATTCTTCTAATCTAAGCCTCATTTGCTAAACTCGTTGTCAATGCTGCTGAGAACTTGATATTGTTTTGCAGGGGAGCTATTGCTAAAAATGTGTTAAGTGTCTTGCATATATAATTACTTCAGTAGTAGACTTATCTGTTGAACCATCTAACATTATTGAACAGAACTAATTTCTTGGCATCTGCCACAACACCTTCCCGTGTGCAATCTGCAATGTGCTTCACAAACTCTTTACATTGCTTATGTTTAGTATACTCATTTTGCACATCAACATTTAATTTGCATGTCAAATCTATTTTACTTCATTGCTGAACGAGGTTAAATAGCTTATTTTTCACAATGTAATATGCCACATTGAAGCATGTGCAAAAGGTGAAACCTATTGTCACCCATTCTTATTTTTTTATATATATATTTCGCCAGGAGTGTGTGCTGGGTTTTCTTGGGCATTTGGTGCCTCAACATTTGAGATGGGGCCCAGATATGTTATGAAATGTAAATGTAGCTTGGCGAGTAAAGGCCTCTGAAAACAATGGCACTGCGTTAGAAGCAGGGGAGCCTGGTTCAAATCCTTGGGTAGGTCACTTTATCTCCCGGTGTCTCAGGCACCAAATAATAAATTGTAAGCTCTGCAGGGCAGGGACACGTGCCTGCAAAGGTTCTATGTACAGTGCTGCGTGCACTATCGACGCTATACAATACAAAAATGTATTCTAACACAACGAGATGACATGTCACATAGACGCGGAAACTGAAGACACACAGAACACACTGCTGCTGCACCAATACATGTCATGTACAAGCCATTTGAATTCTTCGTGCCACTTATATACCTTTTTTTGGTTTGGGGGGGGAGGGGTGGGGGGATACTCCTGCCGCTGTAAAGTTGGCACAAATTGTTTTTGCTGTTGTAATGCTATTGATGTTTTTTTTTTTTTTTTTAAGTGAAACTTCTTTGCTGGCACCTACCACAAACCAAAATCTCATAGGACTAAAACTGCTTCATGGAGACTAATCCGTTACTGCCAGGCGTGTGCACGCTAGTGTGCGCTCCTGCACCCCCGCTAGCTAAAATGTATAACCACATTTACACTCCCATGCGCTGAAGCGGCCATCGACGCGCAGAAGCGCCCATTCCTTTAAGCGCATGCATAGTCTCGGAAGCGGCCATGGCCGTGCGCATGTTGAGATGCCCTCAACATTCAGCGCGCGCGCACACACGAACACAGAAGGACGCAGGAGTAATCTTCACATTAAGGAAACTCACAGCTGATTATATGATCTTTCTTTTGTTTGTACATGTATAAGTGGAAATATGTATTAAGCAGAATTATCTTATTATGAGGATGCAGTATGTACTCTTTATTTAGAATACGGAATATGGCAAGACTTCTATACCATGCTATTTTACAGTACTACATATTACTAAAAAAAAGTCTCTGTGCCGAGCACGCGCGTTCCAAGTGAAACTTCTTTGTGTTTTGTCTCGGCAATTGTATTTTGTTTTTGATTGAATGAAAGACTTTTGAGAGTATAATTACAATTTAAGTGACAAAACACAAAAGTTTCACTTAATGCGCGTGCTCGCTACACTTTATCTATCTATCAACGTTCCTGGTAGTGAAGCTAGCCTAGCCAACTTGACTGTCACAAATAGCACTAGGTTCACTTCAATAAAATGAGCTGGGTAACACAAACACGATGGGAAACCACCAAACTCCTTCCTCTGTCCCTAACAATTTCGTTGTCACCATGGGGATACTGTAAGGAAGGTTGAAAAGAAAAAACTAATTACAGTAACTAACGTACCAAGCCTTCCAATAACCACACAGACCTCTCCCTCACTTCACATATCCCACACATACCTCTCTCCCGCCCCCCCACCCCCCTCACTTTACATAACCCACATATACCTCCCCCCTCACTTCACATAACCCACATATACCTCCCACCTCACTTCATATAACCCACATATACTGGTGAGGCCTGAATGAAAAATGTAGCTGAGCGTGGAGCTGGAGACTGCGGCGACTGTGTAAAGGCCTTGTGATGTGTCCGACCACGTGCTTTAAGGCACCAAACTGCAGGGCATGCGCAGTCAGCATGGTTGGCACTCACCTCCGGAGCCTGAAAACGCCCCACAAATCCTAGTGACATTTTGGGCCACTCACGTTAAGGCATTGTGGGGCGTTTGATTCACCGAGCTCCGTTGTAGTTAACAATTGGCTACTTGGGTCATGCCTAAAGGTGTTGTTGGCTTCGTCCAGACACTAAAATGTGGGTTTTGCTGGAGAGGGAGAATCCTAGTGAGAGGTATATGTATGTATCGATATCGCCTCAAACCAACCATGAAACATGTGAGTTACTGCGCTCAAAAAGGCGCACACCTGAGATACATGGGAGATTAGAAGATATGCAAAGTATATCTCCCATGTATTTTTTAGCACAGGTGTCTCCACGTGTTTGAGGGGGATATGCCCCACCCCCTCACCCCCCGCCCTCTAGGCAAGACGGGTATAATTTGTCATGTTAAGCTAACACAAGGCAGGGCTAATTTAACATGGCGTTTAAAAAAGGGGGGAGGAGAAACGGGGTAAAGGGTTGTTGCCGTGTCGTGCTCCTGAGGTTGCAGCTTTCTATTTGCTTGTGGGAGTGAAGCTTGGGTTTTGTTTCGGCCTTATTGGTTTCCCAAAAGGGACCCGGAACATTTTCACGTAAAGGTAATGGCCCTGGCTAATAATTGCATTGTTTTTATATTAGCGATTAAGTGACAAAATGGGCAACATGTGAGTGTTTGCACTTAAGCTGCTGAGATGTGCTGCCATTTTATTAACATAAATTTGGGTTAGCCATTTGACCTCATTGTGTAGGGTGCTCATGATCGTGCTGCCAAAATGTAACCAATGTGTTTTTTCCATTTCCAGGGACTGTCTGAGAAACTCTCCGAGCAAGAAATGCAATTCAGACGTCTTTCTCAGGAACAATTGGATGGTTTCACATTGGACATAAACACTGCCTATGCGCGACTAAAAGGTGTTGAAGAGGCCATTGAGGGTAAGATTGTACATGCTGCAGTGAATTGGAAAACCTGTTTTAGTAGGTGTTCAGTATTTCAGATGAGCAGGTTCCTCTAGTAAGAGGCAAGAGAGACTTGGCAAGACTTTGTCATTTGATTGATACGGCTCATCCTACAGTATGTATGTCTATCTCCGTGAGTCCTGTTTCCAGGTGACTACTTGATGAACAACATAGCATCTTTACATTTCATGGTATAACAGTGACAAGTGTACCCCTCCCTCCCCACCCCCACCCCATAAAGCTGCAGACCAATACATATCCTACATTTGTTTTTTTTTTGTTTTTTTAATGAATCAGTTCTATACTATGAGAAACTACATGTAGCATCTTTTTAAACAACTCTGAAATGACATTTAATGTATTATAATATAACAAGCATTTTTTTGTTTCTCTAGCAACAATTTACAAAGTCACATCCCCTTCCTTTTCTGAAACAGGCTCTGGCACACCCCTTTTTGAGCCCTGCCCTCTCTATAGCAGTGCACCAATTGTATCTAGTGACGGCCTGGTCACATGATTTTCCTCACAGAACCTTGCATCTTTGGTCCTCTTCTGCTGCACTGACACCCATTTAGTGAACCCCCAAGCTGAGTATTCGGCGATCGATCGGCAACTTAGCTAATTACTTATCATTGTGTGAATTGTGTATTGATGCACATATTAAAGGGAACAAATAAATAACCGCAGTTTGGACTGCTGCTTTAAGATCCTTCCATTGAAAATAGTATTTCTAAAGTGTTAATCCCCAGAGTTCAGGTCTTTACCACAGTCACTGGCATCCTAGATTGGGTATTGGCTTCCAATGAATTCACTATACTTTAGACACTAATATATGCTTTCATGTTATGTTCTCTACTTTGATTGTATTGAATTTGAACATTTGTTGCTTTAATGTGTGCCCTGTGATAAACAAATGTCACATTTTTATTATATATATATATCTATAGTGCAGAATAAATGAGTTCTTCAGTATTAGGTGATACCTTTTTTATTTGGACTAACAAATTATGTCATAGGACAAGCTTTCGAGAGTTCTCCTCTCTTCTCAGGTCAAGCAATACTCTATTGCTTGACCTGAAGAAGAGAGGATAACTCTCGAAAGCTTGTCCTATGACATAATTTGTTAGTCCAAATAAAAAAGGTATCACCGAATACTAAAGAACTCATTTATTCTACACTATCGCAACTGGACTAACACGGCTATTTTCTGCTTTATATATCTATATCTATATATAATTATCTATCTATATCTATATATATCTCTATCAGATGGAGGTTACATGAATTAAACACGCTGTAATAAATAAAGAAGTGCTAACCGTATATATTCCTTTTTAGGGCATGCAGTTGCTGAGGAAGAAGCCAGAAAGGCTCATCAGTTGTGGCTTTCAATTGAAGCATTAAAATTTACTCTTAAAACTGCCTCTGGTGATAGCCCCACTGAACCCCTCGAGAGCGCAGTTCAGGGTATTAAAGCTAGCTGTTCCAACAACGAATTTACAGAATCCTTAACTGCGTCTCTTCCCCACGAATCCCTACAGCGCGGGGTGTACAGTGAGGAGGCACTAAGAGCCCGATTCTATACCGTCCGCAATTTAGCCCGCCGAGTTGCCCTGATCGATGAAACCAGAAACAGTCTATACCAATACTTTCTATCCTACCTGCAGTCGCTTCTTGTATTTGAACCTAAGCAACTGAAACCCCCAACTGAGCTTAGCCCTGAAGATCTGGACACATTCAGACTACTTTCCTACGCCTCTTACTGCATCGAACGCGGAGATCTGGAGCTGGCAGCAAAACTGGTCAACCAGCTGAAAGGCGAGTCGAGAAGAGTGGCACACGATTGGTTGACCGAAGCCCGACTGACACTAGAAACAAAACAGGTGGTAGATATTCTCTCTGCCTACGCCAACGCAGTGGGTTTAGGGACAACACAAGTACAGTGATGTCGTTAAAGGGAAATTAAGATGTATGCTAAATTGTTGCAGTGTTAAAAGTAAGTTGCCTTCTCCCCCATCACGAATCTTTTATTTAAGTCCAACCAGGTTTCTAACTTGTTTGGGGTATATAACCTACCAAAATAACATTACAGTTGTTTTTCTTGCACTATGCTAATCTGTACCATACAGCAGCATCATATAGTTATAAATCTTTATCATGTCTGCAAACTCCAAGAATGTTTCCCCTGTAACAAGCATAACGTTTTTAAGGTTTCAGGTTTTACTGATCCAACCAAAATAATGAACCTACTGTTGTCAAAATCTCTCCTTCCTGGCGCACACGAATAAACCGAAATCAGATTCACTTGACTCTTCATTTATATTTGCTTCTTTAAATCATAATTATTATTTTTTTTTTTTTAATTTTCTAGTCATTTTCTGATGAGTGATTAACCAGCTTTAACACCCTACTCTTTAGTAACCACATAGCTAGATTTGTTTAAATATTTTCCCAGGCAATGTACAAATGCTTACAATGGTGTCCTGGATTGTTTTAAATTGTTCAGATAATGAGACGTTAAAACCAAGCAAGTGATTTAATGTCTACATTTTCTGTGGGCAAAATCTGCCTTAAGAGACCTTTCGTGGTCCTGAATGTTTTTGCTCCTTTCAACCACAAGTTGATTATTAAAGGTATTGTGTCTCTTTAATGTTTTCTGTGGTTATATATACAATCTGATTTAATCCATTCCTAATTTTACATCATTTCTTCCCCATTGACTGAGACTATGCACAGTGTTTTGTATATTGGCACGAATGGTGTATGCGCAAATATGCTCATGTCCCAGGGTAAGTATGGTCAGTGCGATGTCTTTCTTTAAAATTGAGGATCTTTGCTATTATTGGTCTAGGTTTAGTCTCTTGATCTTGCCCTGCAGCACCCATTCTGTGTGCTCTCTCAATCTTTATTGCATTGTCTGCGGAGAGCCCAAGGTGCTCTGGGATCCATTTTTCGCAGAACTCTATCAATTGGTACTGTTTTATTGATTCAGACACCCCTATCAGTCTGATATTATTTAGTCTAGACCTATTTTCAAGGTCATCAACTTTTTCCTCCAGTATGCAGTTTTTTTTTTTTTTCCTCAGTTCTTCTACTGCTTGGTGTGTTTCAGACATTTCCTCCTCCACATTGCTGATTCTAGCTTCAGCCTCTTCTACTCTTGAGGTGTGTGCTATAAGTCTGTTTTTCAGCTCATCTATGGATGTCTTTAATTTGTCAATTTTTTTGCTCCAACTGTGGCATAATCTCCCAAGCCACAGCCTTAGCAATATTTACATATTCTGACCTTGCGTGTAGCTGGTTGCCTGCTTCCTCGGTTTGTGCTGATTCTCCTGCAGCTGCCTCATGGCCGTCGGCCATTTTGGGAGTCTCTTTCCTTCTCTCTCCCTTGTCTTGTTTCTGCTGCTGCTGTTTTGGAGCCATCTGCCTGTTCCTGGAGAGAAATTTTTCCATGCAATAGTCTCCGCCTGTTTGGTGGCTTGTTCCTTTCACTTTTAGAGGTGATTTGCCGGCGGTTGGTGAGCAGTTACGGCGGTTTTCGCCGACGGACCAGCGGAGCTCCTGTCAGTGCCTCCTCACAGCCCTGACGCCATACCGGAAGTCGCGATGTCTTTATTAATGAATCTCTATGCTCTGCTTGACCCAGTAACATTGACAGCCCTTGAAAAAGCGCCGAAGCGAAACGGCCATCGGGATTGCTGCTATCTCCCCTTTGCACTTAGTGCTACTAGCACGTTGTAGAACAGTTAATGTACTATTTTGACTAAGTTGCGCTGAACTATTGGACACAGGCTAATCACCCATGCCTCATTGCTGACACCACAAGTATTGTGACAAGAAAAAAGGGGGGATGGGGGAGCACTGATGGAAGGCTGGTATATAACCTGAATTGGTTGTATAATGCTCTAAGGCAATGTGGAGGGTTTTGTAGGTGTAAAATAATTTTTGACAACTCACACGGCCTTGTGCAAATGCTGTCGCATCAAGGTATCTTTTGGACTTCTTTTTCTTTTTTCTTTCGTCTCTTTTCTGTCTTCTAGATTCTTTCGCCGCTTTGCGTCTGCGTTCTTCTTCTCCTTCTTCTTTGGTGTTTGTCTCATCCTCGGAATAAATACATACAAAATATGTGAGCAATCTGTGATTATATCAGGAAAGGTATCAGGATATATAATAGAAATAAAACACTCACACGGGCATGTGTGCGTGCACTCTAAGGGATGGTATCTTGGTCTCTAGGGGGCAGTTCCACTTCTTAATGTTGAGTTAAAGCTCTAAAAACAAAAGTCAAAAGTCAAAAGGCCACACCTCAGTATAAGGTAGAGACAAAATTAAAGTGTTACTACTCACATGGCCAAGTGTGAGTGCACACTTGGAAATGGTATCTTTTGTTGCTCCTCCTGTGGTCCCAGCTGGGAGACGACCACAAGTATTGTAGTAGATTGTAGTAGATTGTTTGGATGTAACTACCTCATTTGCATCTAAGAGTGTGTGACTTATCCATCCAGTTATTATCTGGTACTTGCTTTTCACTGATATAAGCAACTGTATATTCACGCTATGCATCTGAGTGTGTAACTTTTCCCTCTATCTGTTATCTGGGAATTTTTTCTTTTGATACAAGCAATAATATATGCACATTAGCTCACTCCTCCCACTGTGGAAATAATGCTAGACAGCTAGCTTCCTTTCTCTTAGGAGGCTAATTTTCAGTACTGTGATGGGCTAACTAAGTGCTATTATACAGTCTCCAACTGAGCCCTCTTGATATACCAATATTCCACTACTGAGATACTTGCAGTGGCTGTGTCATGACACTTACTCATTCTGAGGGTGTGTCCTATTATTAATAATATAGTTATCAGTCGTATCGTGGTTGTGGGAGGGGAGCTGGAATTGAAGCTCCCTTCCTCCTAGTAGGCTCAATTTCTATTTTTGTTGGGCTATCCAGCCCCTGTCATCACCTTATCTAAAGCTTTATTACCAAGCGGTACCCTCTCCCTGAGGTTCTATGTGCACCAGGGAGTTTTTAATACTCTATTTTTTTTATTGTTACATTACTCTTAAAATTGTTTATCAATACTGACATCATATCATTTAATTGTTAGTGGATGTTTTTTGGTTCCGTACCTCTTCTAGCTACTATAATATTACATTTCCTATTAGTGATATTGAGTGCAGACAAGTAGGGGGCTTCTGACTGGACCACTGGTCATCTGGGTTCTGTGTATACCAGTCTCTTTTTTGTGTATTTGTCTTGCCCTTTCCCCTACTGCACCGTTCACTTTAGCTACTGTTCATTATTATTATCTGGAGTGCTGATGTCCTATCTTTTTGTTTTTTCTTTACCCAGGAAGAAGGGGGTAGGATGGTCCGTGGTTCACAGCAACTTCAGCAGCCAACGCATGGATGTCTAAAAAAACTTTATTGATCGCTAGCAGCAAACATCAGGCAACCACTCTAACATGTTTCGTCCAGGCTATGGACTTTTTCAAAGAAATTTCTTTTTCTTTGAAAAAGTCCATAGCCTGGACGAAACATGTTAGAGTGGTTGCCTGATGTTTGCTGCTAGCGATCAATAAAGTTTTTTTAGATATCCATGCGTTGGCTGCTGAAGTTGCTGTGAACCACGGACCATCCTACCCCCTTCTTCCTGTGTCATCATTTCCGGAGGAGCACGCTGATGCCAGCTACACTAGAGGAGGAAGCCGCTGCAGAATTCCCTGCACCAACAGGGACGGCTTTTTCGTGAGTACTCCTAACCTCCACGCGGTATTTCAGGGAGATTATTGAGGTGGTTAGTGCCGGGCTGTGATTTACTTGGGGGCGCCCCCTAGGGAGGTGTCCCCCTGTACCTCTATCCGGCTTACTATTACCCAACTCCCTGTTCTCAATACCGGAGGCTTATTGTTTCATTAATCATTGCTGGGTCTCTCTTCAATCAAGTTGCCAAAAAGTGTGTGCACTACCTGTTAGCAGCCTCGGTATACTGGGTAATTCCATATTGTCTTTACCCAGTAACCATAAAGTCAATTTCCCTCTAATTTTCTGTAATATAAAATCTGATCTATTAAATGGCAAATGTAGCAACTTAATACACTCCCCTCTTCCCCCACCTCACCCACTGCTTGCGCATTTGGCAATCGGCTACGTTTCACCACTTAAGATGAACAGAGCTCAGTTTGTTCTATTGTGTATAGCGCAAGAAAAGTATGTTTTATGGAACTGTACACAGCCGATATTAAATTAGTTGCCTTTTATGCCAAGAGATTCAGTTCTCCAAGTCTAGTCCCCATTATAACCGGACATTTCTTTACATGCCATGGATAAAAAAAATATATCTACTTTATCACTCTTAATCATCTTTCTATCAATCATCACTCACTCTCAATCATCTCTCTCTCTCTCAATCATCTTGCACTCTTGATCATCCTCATTCTCAATTCTTTCACTCTCAATCAATCCTCTCTCCTATCTATCCATCCTCACTCTCAATCAATCATTGAGACTAATTTTGCTTGGTGAAAGAATACTCTTGACAGTTCTTGCTCTTTTATAAATGACCTTTAGAATTGTGGGTAATAGTGTTCAGTATTTGATTACTTTGTAAAATGTTCCAGTTCTTTGTAAGGATACTTTTAATTGTATCTGCCAAATAATTATATTTTGTGATGAATGGGATAGCATCCAACATTATATAATTTATTTTCTTTTTGTGTTCTCTTTATTAGTTTGTTCCAAACTCATTTTCTTGCCCTATAAATAGCGGATTCTACCAATGTCTCCTTCTAGTGTCTCTAAGAAATCTTATTTTAATATCTCGGCTTGCTCTTGTAAATCTAGAATGGAGCTGCAATTTATTCTAACCTTTTTAAAGAACTGGCAGTATGGAATATTTTTTAGCCAGCCACCATAATGGCTACTCTTCGCAAGTAAATAACTATTACAGTCTACACTTTTCATATGTGCTGGTTTTAATTGTAATTTCATCAGCGATTTCCAATTAAAGATCCAGAAAGTAGATTTGTCTGCTATGTCCTAAAGGCGTAAATTGAACATTATGGTCCTTTTTATTGATATATTCTTAAGTGTCCAATGCATCGAGATCACCTCTCTACACCATCAGCAGGTTGTCAATATACCGCTTCCAAAAGCTCCAGGACATTTTGATTTAAATACCAATTTATTATTGAACCTATTGGCATCATGTACTAATGTGCAAAAGCATATGGCGTTTCTTCCAAGTTAATGTTTTTCACCTTGACCACCCACTTGAGAACGGTCTTGAGGAGAGTTTATCTAATACAATTTTTACAAAATAAAAAAATGTAATCTTTATTTTTCATCCTGATTTTATTATTTGTAATAACATTTTTTCCAAATATTTCAGTCTTAAATGGGTGCAATTGCGATTTTCTAGACAGCTTAAAACAGTCAACTTAAGAATCCCTGCTACATTCTTCAGGTCACTTTTAATTAGCCTTTTACAATGAGCCATTGTATGTTGTGATCGCATTTTGTACAACTACGGTACTTTGTCAGAGTGACTGCAGGTAGAAAAGGGGAACCTTGTGCAGCGGCGTCCGGTGATCCATGCAATAAGGTGAACGCAGGTGACCGTGTAATGAGCTACCAAGAATTTGTAAAGGAAGCTGTCACTAAGGTAACCCCTGAGTCAAATAGGAACATGGTAACAAAATGATTAAAAACATGGTATCTTTTTCATCCGGAGTAAACGGAAATATTGGGGGGTTGGGGGGTGTTAAGGTGTCCAGGGTGTAGATCCAAAACATCTCTAAGATGGTTGAGCCTATTGCCTCCACGTATATGTTGTAATCCTTTAAATGAAAAATTGGTTATACCTCCTGATGGACATGTGGAGAAGTGACGTGAGAATGGATGATTTATATCGTGTTTAGATTAATAAAAAAATGTGTTACATAATTCTATAAGGGTCTGATAATACGTCCCGCGTAACATTTATGGCAACCACACTTTAGAAGATAAATAACAAAACTAGTGTAACAGTTAATACATGTTTTGATGGAATAATTGAACCTAGAATTAGAGATTTCTTTAGTTGGAAAAGCAAACTGAGCATTGACCACAGTGAAAGAAACCATTGGATATACCCCGTATGCAACTAAAATCCTTAGAGATGAACAAACTTGGTGATAAATGGGACCCCAGAGTTTTTACTCTTGGGGTGTGGCCAGGGTGAAGCAAAGCACGCATGCTTAGCGTGATCAGACTGATTATTCTAAATGCGCTTGTCCAGGATGCGTGCACGTGCTCGTGAGCTTGCTGCTTGCCGACAGTCACATTTTATTTTGCTACTTGCATCATGGGAGCGGTTCGCCCAATGAGGGTGAACCTGCTCTGTGATGTCATGGCCGCACCCGCCCAACATACGCAAATAACAGGACAAATTGCCAGAGCAAAATGAGCACCAGCACAGTTTCATTCACCCTGGCCACAGCCTTAAAGACAAATCATGGTTCCCCCTGAATGATGGGTCTTATGTCTTTGTCAAGAGTGCATAAACACTGGGACACCCTATATCACATATCTGTTGTGACTGTTGGAAGTGATAATAAACATAGGGCAATCCTCTTTCTCCCTCTCCCCCCATCTCCTGATGACTTACAATAAATTGTAAGTGTTTCTACTTTGTCTATTCTCATATTGAACACGATCCTCTCTCGATCATCAGCATATGAAAATACCGCTTCAATATCCACAGGATCATAACCTCTCGCTAAAAATCTTTGCAATCCTTGGAATGGGCAACAAATTTATCGTGGTATGAACATAATCTTTTTAAACAAAAACTGTCCTTGAGGGATACACTGAATTAAAGGCCCTGGATGACTGCTTTGTGCCCTCAAACAAAATTTCAATTTTTTAATGATATTATTACAAGCACTATATAGATTTAATTTGTTTGGGATATTAACACTTCACTTGTCACTTTCATTCAAACACTGAGCTTAATTTACTTTTCACGTTTGAACACTGTATGCACCATCATTGTTTGGACGTCACCTTGTATATAGATATGGAAGGTCATATCCAAACAGATATAGTCGGGGGGGGGGAAAAAAACCCTCAAAATTTGTTTGTGGGGGGGGGGGGGGGGGGGGGGGTGGCCAAGACACAGCTGAGCGGCAGCAAGCTAGCTCAGCTCCGGCGAAAAAGAGCAGGAAACACCGCTCACGCCGACGGGAGAGACCCCCAGGGAGCCCCTGACACCGGGAAGCACACTGGCCCTGGACTCTGCTGGCAGATTTGGAGTCTCCCATCGATGGAGGGGTCCCCTGGAGCTACAGGTATACTCCGCGGGCCTCACCGCACAAATCAGCCAAGATGGCCGCCGGACCAGGAGCATACTAACCCGCGACCCGCACCAAAATCTCCGGCAGAGACACAGAGGAGTGGGTGGATCCGGCCATACAGCGGAGCAGAAAGGGCTCATCACCCGCAGCGCGGGAGCACCAGGATAAGACGCAAACCGCAGACGCAACGGAGGTGGAGTAAGGAGGGGAGGAGAAGGGGGCTGGCAGGATAGAGAGGAAAGCTCCACAGCCACTGACACTGCCACAGCATAAACAAGCAGATCAGAGATACACCCAGAGCCCAAGCGCTGGTCCCCCGTGCCCCTGCAGTATAATCCAGCTGGAGCCTCGGGCTGCAGTCCCCCCCTCCACACAACTAGTCATACAGACCTGAAAAACAAAGCTGTGTGGTGTGCCTCTACTCCCACCCCCCACCCCACCCTCTCTGCACAGCAACACTATACACAGCTGGCATTAAACAGACTCAACTATTACTAGCTGCTATTCAGTGTTTGTGGGCTCACATAACTGAACAATTCTAATCTTGCACAAGATTCTTAAAGTAGATCAAACCATAAGTCTACACAAGAAAATACTAAATACAAAATGGCTGCCATGAATCTGAGCAGCTAACACTACCGGACTGAGGGGCTACACTGCCACGCTCCCCAAACTCCCACTCACCTGAGAACATACAATTAAATCCATGTAACAGTGGGTTGTGTGTGTGTGAGGGGGTGCAAATGTGGCCTTGACAAAATAGAAGCCTTAAGAGCAGGACACACCAAAGAGGCCGCAAGCCAAAGCGCTGCAATAAAAAAAAATCTAACAAGAGAACTGAGACAGTTTATTCTTTGATCCCTGATCAGACGCATTCGAGACATGGCCCCACCGAGAGACACCAAAGCTAGACTCCTCCCTGTTTTTTTAAACAAAAGATCGACACACCTAAACCAGCAAACAAAGAAAAGCACTCGCAATCGCAGGACAAAGAAGAATCTGAATCAGACTCAGACCAGGGGACGAACATCTGGAATGATCTGAAAGCTTGGGTCAAGGAGATCAAGCAGACGTTTCACGAAGAACTGCAGAGCGCAATGAAAGGTCTTTGCTCTGAAATCGCTGCGGTCGAGGTTCGCACCACAGGCCTAGAAGAAGCGATGGAGGCCTCGACCGAGAGACAGACTCGAGGTAGATATGGAATTAGCTCAACTAAAGGACCAGGTAACCCGTCTCCAGGATGCACAAGAAGAAACTGAAAATAGATCAAGGAGGAATAATGTCAGGATTCGAAATGTCCCAGAGTCTGTTTCTACGGAAGATATTAAACCTTACCTTCACAGACTTTTCCAAAGCATAATACAAGCTACTACTGCTAAATTGGAGCTAGACAGGGCCCACAGAATCTTCCGACCAAAGGAGTATGAAAACAGAGGCCCCAGAGACATCATAACAAGGCTTCACTACTTCTCATCCAAAGAAGAAATTATTAACAAGACCAGGAACTAAGACAAAATCCTTTTTGAAGACTCAGAGCTACAGATATTCACGGACATCGCGCCCGCAACACTGGCCAAAAGACGGGATCTTAGAGAGATCACTAGTTTCCTACGGAGCAAAGATATTAGATACCGTTGGGGCTTTCCATTTCGACTACAGGCATCACACAACGGGAAACAGGCGACACTCAGAAAACCAGAGGAAGGCCCGGTATTTCTGGCCGCTTTGGGCCTGGAGGTGCCGCCGGAGCTTGAAACAAGGGAGAGAGCCACACAGCAACCAAGACGTGGGCCCATGGTCTAGAGTTCAGGCCACTCCAAGAAGGATTTAGTAGAACTTGTACTAACCTTGCCATAATGTAGAAATTAAGAATTAGTGGAGGCTAATGTAACCTGAGGTGAACCCTGAGCTTTGTAATTTTGTGCCGCCCCTACCAGAAAGAGGGAAAAATGTAGCATAAAGATAAGCACCGGAACCAAGTGCCTTTAATAACTTGAAAAAAATCCGGGAAAGCGAGGGAAAAAAGGGGGGAATAAGGAAACAATGTAATAATTTGAGCCTCAAACTTTAGGTTACGTATAGTTATTTGAGGAGAAGCGAATTTTATTGTATTATGTATCTGGTTGATTTATATATATATGACTGTTCCTTTCTCTTTTCCCCCTTATATGTATAAGTTGTAGCACCAGTATGTTTTCTCCGCAGACTGGGAGGACCAAAGTTAATATAGATACTTCTAAGCAACCGAGCTGAACCGCTATTTGCAGGTGTCCAATGTCCACCAAAACGCAAGTACCGCGTTGCACCCCACACACGGTTCTTTCCCCTTAGACTCTGCATGCCCCAAAAATTCCTAGGGCAGACTGAAAGGCCCAAGTGTACAGAGGGCCCGACCCCATACCAAGTTAATGAGCCCCAAGGTTGTTCATTTAAAAAAAATTTTTTTTTAAGGTTTCTCCCCCACATCTTGAATGGAATCCAGGCAAACACAACCAGACTTTTATAGATGGAAAAAAAGGAAAAACACACTATTTCGCGCACAGGTCACCACAGAAAAAAATGTAGCTTTAAAAGATTAGAAGCAAAGATTTCTTACATAAGACAAAACACGACACTCGATGGCTAACTCCCTAAAAATAATCACCCAGAATGTCATGGGCTTAAACTCCCCTATGAAAACGAGGCTTATGTTTAGGGACTTCAAGGCAAAACAAGGCGACATCTATATGATACAGGAGACTCACCTGAACAGAGACGACATTAACAGACTAAGAGACAAAAATGATCACCAAATCTACCATTCTCCAGCAACAAACAAAAAAGCAGGTGTAGCTATTTTGATTAAAACTAGTGTCCCTTTTGCAATAGAAAAGATAAAAAGAGAGATAAAGCATGCCGAATTCTAATTATAACTGGCAAAATAAGCACAACAGAATTGACTTTAGTATGCCTATACGCCCCCAATGAAGACCAGGAAACATTTATCAGTGAGACATTCGAAATCCGACACAGGAAAGGCCACCTAATTATTGGAGGTGACCTTAACACTATTATTGATAGCAATTAAGATAAAGCGAGATGCTTAGGCAGAGAACGACGCTCAAAACTAAAACATTCAACAGCCCTCAAAAACAGTATAATAACGTGCGGGTTAATAGATACTTGGCGGCTGATGAATCCCACAACAAACGGGTTCTCATTCTACTCGGCCCCCACAAACAATACACACGTATAGACTATATCTTTCTATCAAGAGAGCTGGCCAACCGAATAGTAAAATCAGAAATAGATAATATTTCATGGTCGGACCATGCTCTGGTGCTATTAGTATTAAGGGATTTACACCAGAGACCGACGGGCACACGCTGGCGCATGTACGACCTCTTGCTCAGTATACCCGAGTCCAAAAAAGCGATAGGGGCAGCCATGCAAGAATATTTCTCAATAAATGATAACGGCCAAGTAGGGGAGGGCATCCTATGGACCGCCCACAAAGCCACTCTTAGAGGTAAGATAATCAGCATCGCTGCACATAGGAAGAGAGAGAAAAATAAAAGGATAAACAGCTTAAATGATAGCATCAGGGAGAACGAGGAGAGTTATCAAAGAAACCCTACAGAGGAAGTAAGAGCAAAAATTGATAAAAACAGAATTGAGCTTAAAAACATATTAATAGAGGACACTGAGAAGGCAATGCGCTGGACAAACCAAATATTCCATGAGAAAGGTAATAAAGCGGACAGATATTTTCCTGCCAAACTCCGTAATAAGATGTCCAGTCTTGATATATACAGTATAAAGACTGGACACGACAAGTTGACATATAACCCTGTGGAGATCAATAAAGAGTTTGTGATATACTATAACAACCTATATAACCTGACAAAACTGGACCATATAAGTATAGATCTGACATCAACGTTAGATGACTATATAAAAAGAACTAAACTAAGCTAGACGAGATAGAAGCAAACCACCTAGGAGCCCCTGTAACAGCAGAGGAAGTGTCTGTCGCCATTAAATCACTTAAAAACTCTAAAGCCCCGGGCCCGGATGGGTTCTCGAATTTCTATTACAAAAAGTTTGAGAACACATTGAAACCCTATCTGATCAGATGGCTCAACAATAGTTTAAGAGGCGAAGTCTTACCATCTGAATCACTAACAGCATCAATTATAGTAATCCCCAAAGAAGGGAAAGACCCTACACTATGTTCCAGCTACAGACCCATCTCTTTGATTAACACGGATATAAAATTGTTCACAAAAATTCTGTCCCTCAGACTGAATAAGGTCTTGAATGTCTTGGTCCACCCAGACCAAGTAGGGTTCACCCCAGAACGACAAGCCTCAGATAATATCCGCAGGATCATTAATATTATGCATAACAGTAACACAAAACAACGCCCCACACTGGTATTAGCATAGCTGAAAAAGCATTCGACAGGGTGGCCTGGCCTTTTATGTTCCGTGTACTAAGAGAGGTGGGGCCTACACGAAAATTTTATTAACGGTATTGCTGCACGATACTCAAAACAAACAGCTACAGTCTGCACATCAGGTTATACATCAGAACCCTTTTAAATATCCAACGGTACACGGCAGGGTTGCCCGTTATCACCCCTGCTGTTTGCCATCTGTATAGAGGTTCTAGCTTCCAGAATAAGATCAAATCCTGAGGTACAAGGCATTCCTATAGGCAATAAGGTCTACAAAGTATCTCTTTTCGCTGACGATATCTTGCTCACCCTGACAAAACCAGAAACATCCCTAAGAAGTCTGTTCGACACTTTAGACAAATTCGGCAAATTCTCAAATTTCAAAGTTAACCATACTAAATCAGACGCTATAAGCTTATTTATAACTAAGGAAAAAGAAAACGAGCTGAAAAAGAAATTTCCTATAAAATGGAAAACAGACAAGCTAAATTATTTAGGGGTGAATATCTCACAAACAAACATACGAGGATATATATTACGCAAACTACCCAGACTTAATCAAAACCCTGAAAAAAGATTTAACAAAATGGTCAGGACACCAGATATCCCGAGTACGAAACTGTGGGTAGAGAGCGAAATCGGAAGCCCGGCAGACAGATATGGCATCCCTTTTATGGATAAAGAAGGAACACAGAGCAGAACACTACAAAACCCACCCAGTCCTAACACACTCTAAGCATTTGGGATAAAAGCTGTAAATATAAGAAGATTTCGTCTATCCCTTCGCCCCTAACACCGATAAGGTTCAACCAAGAGTTCCCCCCATCACACCAATCAAACGTTTTTAAAAAATGGGAAGAAAAAGGGCTATCCACTATTGGAAATATGTTAAAGGGAAACAGGATTAAGACATTTGCTGAGATTATGGAGGATTATGGTGTTTCGAATTCGCAAGTATTTCAGTACATGCAACTCAAACACTACGTTTCATCTATCCAACCAAAGAAAAATTGGACCAGACCCCTCACCACTTTTGAGAGCTTCTACCAGCTAGACGAATATCATAAAGGGACGATAGCTCAGTGTTATCAGGTTCTAATCCACCAGTTTAGCGACCAAACACGTAAAAATATTTCAGAATGGGAAAGAGATCTGGGTAAATCTATAGACAACAAGGACTGGGAGGAAATTTATGATAGAATAGCCAGAGCCTCCAGATGCTCAGCAGTTAGAGACACAAACCTGAAAATTCTCCATAGGTGGTGCCTGCACGCCTCCACTCATTTTTTCCACTAACTTCCCCAATGTGCTGGCGTAACTGCGGACAACTGGGCACGTTTAAACATATCTGGTGGTCATGCCCTAAGATTATTATCTTCTGGGGAAGAATTAGAAGATTAATAAAAGGGGTTTCAGGCTTAGATCTGAGTTGGGATATGGAAACCGTGCTTTTACTAAAACCTATAGAAGGCCTTGAAAGGAGGATAGATTATTTAATAATGCAAATTCTCTCGGCCGCAAAACATTGGAAGCAGAATGACTCCCCACCAATCATAACTCATTCGAAAAGTGAACTTGGTTATGACTATGGAGAGACTTACTAGTTTGATTCACGATAGATTTAATAGTTTCCTGACAACTTGGGATCCCTGGGCGACTTATATATGGCAAAACCCGAATCTGACCTAGACTGCGAAGCCAGAGATATTTATTAACACGACTGGTTGTACTCATACTATAAAGCAGCGGTGCGCAAACTGTGGGGCGCGACACTGCCGACGGGGGGCGCGGGGTTTACAGAGGCCCCGCGCGCTTCCCGAAGGCACTTAAATTAAGTGCCGGGGGAGCTGCAGGGCCTCTGTAAACCTAACTTACCGTGGCTCCGGCGGCTTCCTCCCTGCGGCGCCATGGCAACGCGGCGTCAAAATGACGCTGCGAGGTCATGTGACGTCACGTTGCTATGGCAACGTGACGTCATTACGCCGGAGCGCGGGTAAATTGGGGTTGGGGGGGGCGCGGGAGCGAGGGGACAGCCGTCAGGGGGGCGCAGGGAAAAAAGTTTGCGCCCCCCTGCTATAAAGTGTATGTATATATACAACTGATTGTGTGCTCCTTGCATGGAGACCATTGCGGATATATTCCCCTATCCTTCCCCAACAAACCTTTTTATTTTTTGTATTCCCTTCCTCTCCCTCTCCTTTTATGTTTTGAAAAATAATAAAATACAAGTTGGAAAAAAAAAAAAAAAAAATTCTTTGAGATACCATGTTTTTAATCATTTTGTTACTGTTTCTATTTGACTCGGGTTACTTTAGTGTGACGGCTTCCTTTGCAAATTCTTGATAGCTCATTACACGTTCCGGTGCCAATTTTACCTGCATTCACCTTATTGCATTGATTTGATCACCGGAAACCGCTACATTAAGTTTCCCCTTGTCTAGCTGCTATCACTCTGACAAAGTACCGTAGGGGTTCGAAACGTGGTGCGATTTTTTTTTTCTTGTGTTTTCAATAAATATTTTCTTGTGGCTTGTGGTTCAGCTTCATTACCGGCTCTTTTGCCGGGCTCCACCTTTTCTATTTTTTAGTTTATATGTAGGGGTTACATTAAGGAATGGTGCAAGACCTCAGCCATGGTCCTAGATGATTTGGTTTAGCGGCAACATTGGGGGTTAATAGCCAAAGGCAGATAGACCATACTAGCTGTAACCAATTGCAGTGCTCAGTCAGACAACAGCCAAGATGCAAGGAGCCCAGTAAAGAACAAAAACGGCAGAGAAGCCCAATGCTACATCCAATATGACAAAAATACACAGTAAAATACTTATTCTCTTGAAAATGGTGGCCTTTCTCCCTCCTAATAGAGGTAAATGAGAATTTTAATTCTAATAGAGGTATTTTATCTGGTAGTGTTAGGACTTGCGAACAGGTGTCTGCCTTCTCGTGGCTCGCAAGCTTACAACGCTTTGGCCAAAGGGTTAAACTAAATTACCCCTTTTCAAGAGAATATATAAGTATTTTTGTCATATTGGATGTAGCATTGGACTTCTCTGTTGCTTGTTGTATACATTTGCCACGCTCAATAGCACTCCTTTTTGACATACATATATTTTGTGGGGGCTCAGGGGTTCCCAAAAAGAGCTTGCTGGGGTTTTGTGCCCTGTAAAGAGCACACCTCGAGCCAGTATGCTTAAGACCACATTCTGGTGAATGAGAAAGCCACCTACAGCAGAGGTGGTGGATGTGAATGCGTATGTTTACATGTGAGGCGTTTTATCATCAGCCAGATAGTGTTTGTTTGAGAGATCTCCACAGAACAGCAAAGCTACACCCACCTCAGTGCTGCCGCAGCACTATATAAAGCATCGGTGGGCCTAGGGGCTTTACCAGCAGCTCCCAACCTCAAGCCAACCCAGCAGAGGTGTTGCTGGCATGGCATCTTCCTGTGAACTGATCATGTACTTCCCCATCCTCACATGCATTAGCTCCCTGTGTAAGAAGCAGGGCAGATGCAGCCTTAGAACTATATCATGTTGCCCATCACTGATTACAAAGGAATCTAGGAGATGCAATTTCACATGGTTAGCCACACAGGGACACGGATGTTATGCACCAGGCTTTTTTTCCGTTTATTACAAAGAAAACAGTTTACTATTGAAAGCGAGGCGTTTTGCAGATACACAATATATTAGTGTCACGTACGACCCCGCTAGCACGCGACTTGCATACAGGACAAGGGTTAATACAGACGCTCGAAAGCGCACCCACTCTTCACCCCCGCAAGGGTCCGTCAAATGAACAATATCCCCTTACAGGATCAATACACAACCCGCAAGCTGCCCCACTCTTCACCCCTTCAAGGGTCCCTCAAATGCGTTGTCTCTCCTCAAGTCATCCCAATATACCACCGCCACGAACAGCACACATGTGAGCACGTGACACCTAGATATGCAACCAGGGTTAATACACAAAGGCAACTCTAGCAACCCCCCTTTCTCCTCTGCAAGGAACCAGCGAGTTAGTATTTAACTCTACTCAATTGCACATCATAACTATCCACTGCCACCACCTGAGGTTATGCAGATATGATAACAGATCTTAGACTAAAATATCTGGCAGGGCCCCAGGTCCGTTTATATTAGGAAAAACTATGCACTTTAAACACAAAAGCAGTAGTAACGTACCCGAATTCATAAATTATTCTCTCCAGAGCGCGCATTAGTTCATTCAGAGCCCAAAGCATTACTTACCGTATTTCCTTGATTCTAAGGCGCACTTTTTCCCCCTATTTTCACATGGCAGAAATAGGTCTGCGTTTTAGATTCGATGTATTAAAAAAAAAAAAAAAAAACAGCTAGGGGGCGCTGTTGCAGATGCCGGCCATTCAGTCTGCAGGAACAGCACATGGCTGCGATCACCCCACCCCCCCCCCCCCCTCCAGGTGCAGAGGGATCGGAGGTGCCTACCAGGGCACATCAACATTGCCCAGAAGCCACCCCCCCACCCCCTTCCCAAATCCCCATGTGAAATGCAGGAGGTGCAGAGGTAGCTGTGTCTCGGTGTGTCCCTGGATGTGTGTGTCCCTGGATGTGTGTGTGTGTCCGTGTCCCTAGATGTGTGTGTGTCTCCCTGGATGTGTGTGTCCCTGGATGTGTGTGTGTGTCCCTGGATGTGTGTGTGTGTGTCCCTGGATGTGTGTGTGTGTCCCTGGATGTGTGTGTGTGTGTCCCTGGATGTGTGTGTGTGTGTGTGTCCCTGGATGTGTGTGTGTGTGTGCCTGGATATGTGGGTGTGTGTGTCCCTGGATATGTGTGTGTGTGTGTTTGTGTGTGCCACTCTGCCATCAAAAGCAGGATAGGAGATTGTTAGAACATGTTCTTTTCACTTTAAGGAAAGCAATGAGTACAGGAATAAAAAGGTACTTGGTAACATCATAAAAGGGCCACTAAATGTAAATGGCTAGTGTGTTTATTTACCCAGGACACCTTCCTACCCATCCTGTTCCTACTGCTCTCATGCTCCACTCTTTCGCTGCTTTGAAATCTGATGCTGGCTGCTGACAGCAAAAGGGTTAAGAAAAATCCCCCCCACACTGCCACTGCCCCTGCCATATCTGTCTCTCACTGGGGTCTGTGTGTGCCACCCCCCCTTCCTTCCCTCTCCCCTCCCCATTCTGTGTCTGCCTCTCTCCCCCCATTGGTTATTGAAGTGTCATGTGACCCTGCTAGTTAAAATAAACAAAAAAATTCTGCGCATTTAATATAGTGGGATTTTTTTTTTTATTAAATCAAGGGTGCGTCTTAGAATCGAGGAAATAGGGTATTAAATGTTATATATAGTGCTTAGAGTATAGAAAGGAGATACAAAATAAATATACAGTTGCAATATGAGGCAGAACAGTTTTCTTAAAATAAAAGGAGTAAAACAGAAAATCCTATACAGTATATTACCAAAAGACATGTTCTTCCCAAAGAGGTCATTGATAGGAGGCAATGCCTTATCCTCAGTCTGGTCTCCATAAAACTCTCAAGCTGCCTAACAAAATCTTGTAGCCAACGGCGGAAAGGCCTGGGCAGGAGCCCACCCCTTCTACAGAATACTTCTTCCTAAAACACTAGCTCATTAACCCCTTAAGCCCCAGAGGGATTAAAAATATCGATTACTTCATGACATTAGGATTTCTCCCTCTTTGGTGGAGGGGTGTTATATAAAGTTGTTCTGTAATTCAGACCAACACATGGCCAAAAGGAATTACTTCCATTTCAGTTCTCATTTTAGACGCTTTTAATTAAAAACCATGATAAGAGTGCCAGCACTGAAGGAAATAATTGCTTGTATGCCGAGTAAATGAAAAAGCGTACGATCATTTATTCTGTGCTCAGCCCAACACAATACAAACAAAAAATGTATTACATAACTTAAGGACGGTCTTTTCCATCCTCTGCACTTTAATAAAGCATTCTCTTACAGCTGGTATATACGTGCTTAACTCCTTCAGTGCCATGACGTTGTACATTCGTACTTGCCATCGCAGTGACCATGTACCACACTGAAGGGTTAATAAATATGGGTCAGTGAATGCAGGATGATGTGGGTAAAAAAACAGCCATTCTTATTCCTTGTCACTGTCGCTGCTATCGCTGCTATCGCTGCTATCGCTACCATCACTGCTACTGTTCTGTGTTTGCAAGTCTTCCAGGGCCATCCTACAATAGAAAAAAAAAAAAAAAAACACAACATGTTAAGGTTTTACCTTCACTTAGTTACCATAATACCTAAAAGCAGCCGTTCAGCCCACCCACCCTCGTGTCAGGATGGGAAGCAGGAAATTCCCAGAGCTGAACCACATTAATTCCACCACCTGGTTTGATGTGCACTGGTACTTCCTGGTATTCAAGTCTCCTGCGTTCCGCTGCCCAGTAGGAAGCCATAACATGTGGCATTATACTGGCCGGAGCAGATTGAAAAGCGTCAACTGTACTGGTAAGTACCTCAAAAAACAGAAGTTTTGGAAAGGGTTGGAAGAATAGATACTCAGCACGCTGATGCCACCTCACATACATTTGTATTCCCTTAAAAATACCTGGTCTAATATGTACATACAGGGAGGTTCAGCACACACCTCTTTACAAAAAGGCATCAATATGTCATCACCAGGGGAACTGAAGCAGCATTAGTCTGAGAAACCCTACAATCCACGGTGCTGCCCCACTACTCTTCCATTAGTATCCTCACTAAGGAGCCAAACCCGGTGTCTTTAAGGGCTTACTTTTGCTCTTCAGTGATACTGAACTCGTCCATCACACGCTGTGCAATCATCGCAGTGCTTTGCAGGCTGAAGCCTCCAGCTAGCTGCACAAGGCTAACGGCCAGGGTGTTGCTGCCACTGTCTTTTGCACTGTTCAAGAACTCATCTATCACCTCCGTGCTGAAAACACAAGCAGTATATGCACCATTACAAAAATAACCCGGACAGGAAAGGAGGAAGATTCACATCACGTATCCATTTCTGATTGAGCGGTGAAACAGCGTTACAGAAGACCAACTTATGGGAGGCATAGTTTGCACTTCATTGTCTTTTTACCCTTTGATTGCCCCTCAAATCAAGTGACCGCGTTGTCACCGATGACAGAACGAGTCACATGTCCCTGCTATTCCTCATTGTTGATCACTCCCATGACCTGTCAACTAGCAAAACGAGTCTTCGTTTCATTAATTATGGTGTCATGGTGCCCCTGGAGTGCCAGACCCTCATGATGTAGTAGTGATGTCTTAGGGCAGTGGTGCTCAAAGTTCTACCCCTGTGCCGCCACCACCGCCTCCTTCAGCGTCAAATGATGCCGTGTTGAACACACCAACAAGCCATCTGAATCAAGGTAGAAGTTAGAGAGGCCTTGTGCAGTCCCCTGGCATTTAATGTAAAATGCCTTGGGGGAGAGCATGGGACCTCTATAACTGCCGCGTGTCTCCCCCCCCCCCCCACCACCGGAAAATCTTGCGCACACGTCTTGGGGTACTCAAAGGGTTAAGCATATCCTCTACTAAAAATAAAATTAATCCGCACAAAACATTTATCCATTAACTACAAGAAGCAAAAATACACCCCCCCCCCCCACAAAAAAAAGTCACTAATTCTAAAATTAAAATAGGGGAGAGCTGGGTGACCCATTTCATAACAACTTACGTAGGGACGCGATTGCTCGTTTTGAAGAGTTGCAGCATTTTCCTGTTAGAAAACAAACATAGATATTAGCTCAGAACCCAGAGCGTGAGGTCTAATGAAGCAGATTTATACATTAGAGGGCACTTGATATAACCCCCCCTCCCCATCAACATCCAGAATTACTACAGCTACACAAGGCTGCTAACTTTGCCCGCGGCTCAGATTTAGGCTCTGTTCTCATGCGAGCTCCCCCTGGTCTCCTGCCACACGCAGGGTGCAGAGAGACGCTCACATTCAGCTCCCATGATCCAGCTGAGGTCCGTACCCCTGCGCCAATCATCACTGCCGCTTACAGGAGAGAAAAAAAACAAAGTTGGGGTTTTCCTTTGAAGAGGGCAAAGAGACAAATTTGCTATGGAGGCCTTTGTCACAGCTACCTGACTAGCATGCAATGTAAAACATAAGAGTCAACAAGTATTGTGGACACAGGCATAGAGGTACAGCAGCCACATTACATCCCTTATAAGGGGGTACCCTCCAGAGCTTTAAAATATGGACCAGCTTTAAGATTGTGTATAGTACTGACAGTGCGCACTACAAATGGGGGAGGACAGTCTCAGAACAGTGTACAATATATGGTGTTTTCCGCAGCTGCCCAAATGAACCCCTTTACAGATGGTGAATGTGTTGCTGCCGCCCCTTCTGGCAGTGAAGGGGTTAGTGTAGGTACAGATGTACAAGAGACAAAAAGCCTGTTCTACAGCCAGCATGACAAACTGTATAGTTACATACTTACCCATCTGTCTTCTCAGAAGGGAGCGTCATTTAGTTAAATGCATTGGCCAAAGAATTTTTAAGCCTGCAAACCCCGCCATGATACCGCATGGGCTTACGCAAATCCTAGCTACTGCACCAGCAAAAAAAACCTCCTCTCACCTCGCCAATGCAGGGAGAGCCGACTTAAAGATGAAAGCCAAGTAAAAGCCTACGTGTTTAAAAATAAAAAAAATTAGTTCTGCACTTTTAGATACTTGCTACCTTCTCCCCCTCCCATTTTAAAATTAAACTCTTAATGCCATTTTTAATGAGTTTTAATATATCGAGCATCCTTTGATTTCTGCAGCAGGTTTTAAACACACCTCCCCAGCAGTGAAGGAGCTTCACAACACGTTCCTGTTTGTGAGAATTGTTGCCAATATTCCCAGCAGTTTGAGCTGCAAACTGTAACAATACATAATGTTACCTTTGTAATATTACACATTGTAGCTGCTGAGGATTGATTTGAAACTAAAAAGGCGGCCATTAAGTGAACCCTGGGAAGGAAGATTTTGCTGATTTTGTTCCCAGCGACAACCAAAAAAAAAGCACAAACGGCCACGGGCATAGTGTGTGAGTGAGGTCTATGCTTCCAGACTGGACTCCCACACAGCATTAATCCCTCCGGGCTGCGATCGCAGCAACGCAGACAGCAAGTCCGGCTACATCCGAATGCTGGAAGATGTGTAAATCTGAAACCCACGCAATAATCCCGACAGCCAGTAATCTCACCAGGATTCCTCTGTCCTTCCAGTCCTTGATAGTAATATAGACACATTGCCCAAAGCACCAGCAGACCACTCCAGCGGCACACGCAACCGGTCCCTGTTTTCATAGACAGATTTGATATCTAGAGCAGTGTTGGCAAAGGCAGCCTGAAGCTGGAAGGAAGAATGATAGAGATGGTGTACTTTCCAATGCAGGGAGAGCCGACTTAAAGATGAAAGCCAAGTAAAAGCCTACGTGTTTAAAAATAAAAAAAATTAGTTCTGCACTTTTAGATACTTGCTACCTTCTCCCCCTCCCATTTTAAAATTAAACTCTTAATGCCATTTTTAATGAGTTTTAATATATCGAGCATCCTTTGATTTCTGCAGCAGGTTTTAAACACACCTCCCCAGCAGTGAAGGAGCTTCACAATCTGCCGCTTATGAACAATTATCTGCCGCTTATGAACAATTATCGGCACCCATTATCTGCCGCTTATGAACACACACTACAGAAGCGATAACTGTCATGGCCAAATAATGTTTTATGACAGCAAATGTCTAGGACCACATAGAACATAAAGTAGAAGTGAAACCTCCAATGGTTAAACATCATTCTACTCTACTGGCCAACATGGCACTATCCTGTATGCCAAACACAGAACACCCCTATATTACACAAATGGGTTAGAAATGTGTATACACAGACACACACACAGACACACACACACACACACACACAGACACACACACAGACAGACACACACACAGACAGACACAGACACACACAGACACAGACACACACAGACACAGACACACACAGACACAGACACACACAGACACAGACAGACACAGACACACACAGACACAGACACAGACAGACACAGACAGACAGACACAGACAGACAGACACAGACAGACACAGACAGACACAGACACACAGACAGACAGACACAGACAGACAGACACAGACACAGACAGACACAGACAGACACAGACCATTGAAAAATGCTTACTTCTGCTGGCTGTTTGTCTCTGGCCATCAAGTTCAGTACCTCCTCCACCAATTCAACTTTGTTACTGTGACCAATCTCTTTGATATCTGGAAATAAGGGGGAAAATGACTGTCACGGTAGCTTATGATAAGATATAATGAAAACCAAATATCTGGGTTGAACTGAACGAGGCTTAGATATAATAAAATATATTTATTCCTTAAAAAAGGTGAACACAGCAATATAGTACAATTAACAGACAAGAAGGTAACACTTACTTAGGGGGATGGAGAAGTATCAGCTAGCAATTCTCCAGCAATCCGGTGACATTCCAGGTGGAATCAGAAGCACAACTAAAAACTGTAGGGTTGACACAGTTTATATACCTGTGTAACCCTATTCTTAACATTGAATACAGACTATTGGTGAACAATTATCTGTATCCAATCCCTAACGTGGAGACACAGCTTAAACCATGCCCCCCAGCTAGTTAGCCCATGTGTACTGGGATCTTATTTCTGTAGCCCCATAATTAAATCAGGGCCGACGGCCAGTCTACCAAATGAAGTATCTGATAGGATCTGCATTGTTTGTAGGTGTAGACATAACACTTACAAACCACTCCAGTTTGATGATTCTCCGCCCTCAGGTACCAATTAGAGTGGCAGAGTCTGTTGATTAGTACTTGATTCCTAGTGTAAACAATCAGGGCAGTTAACTTTTGATCACAGTGCTTATGCTCAATCATCCGGCTGCCCTTCATGACCTATTAGCATAGCAGATGGAGTCTGCATTTTCAGAGCAGATCCAAAATACCATACATATACACTTTAATATCTACACATTAATAAGTTCCCTTCTGGTGGGCTCAGTGGGTCAAAATTTGCCAGTTTAATGCCTACAGTGACTCCACATATTGGCCAAATTTGAACTCTGCGACCTCCAGAACTGGAGATACAGAAATGCACTTTAAAACATTAAAATGCAGGATTATAATGAAACATGGGAACAGGGGAACATACAGTTTCCTGACATGACAAGGTGTAAGCCACATTCCTGGACCACAGTCCAGTTAACCCCTTGCCTCCCTGGTGAGGTCAGGGGGTGGCCATATGGGGTGCAACCCCTTTAATACTGGGCCAACCCCCCTCTCCCTCTACAATGACACCATGCAATACAATGCACAACAGAACAAAATCTGTTTAAAACACTGCCAGGGGAATCTGCACACATTTCTTCCATGGCAAACGTACGCAAGAACGTGTGTGTAAAGCAGGGCTGCACAACACGCGGCCCGCGGGCCGCATGCGGCCCGCCTGGCCTCTCTGTGTGGCCCTCGATGAGATTTAAAAAAAAAAAAAAAAACTTTGAAAAAATTTTTTTTTTGAAAAAAAAAAAAAAACTTTTGAAAAAAAAATGGCGCCAATTCCCTGCGGTCCCGGCGCGCATGCGCTAGGCCCGCTCCGTCCCCCCCCCCTTCCCTGCTCCCAACGCGGGGCGGAAGGGGAAGCAACATGCAGCTCCTCTGCGGGCCCGCTCCCCCCCCCTGCTCCCAACGTGGGCCGGAGGGGGAAGCAACACACAGCTCCTCTGCGTGCCCGCTCCCCTCCCCCTTCCCTGCTCCCAACGCGGGGCGGAAGGGGAAGCAACATGCAGCTCCTCTGCGGGCCCGCTCCCCCCCTGCTCCCAACGTGGGCTGGAGGGGGAAGTAATAATTAAATAATTCAGCTCCTCCAGCGGCCTGCTTCTCACCGCTTCCCTCCGCGGCCAGCTTCTCGCGTCCCCCACGAGCTCACCTCCCGTGCCCTCCTCCCCCCCCTTCCCCCAACCCGCGCCCCCAAGCCCACCTCCCGTCCCAGGCAGCTGCCGCAGGGATATCGGGGGCAGGAGGAGCAAGCGTCCGGCGGCAACCTGCACCCACCCGGGTCAAGGTAAGTCACTGTCACTGTTAGTCACTGTCACCCAAGTCACTGTCACCCAAGTCACTGTCACCCAAGTCACTGTCACCCACCCAGTCACTGTCACCTACCCACCCACTGTCACCCACCCACCCAGTCACTGTCACCCAGTCACTGTCACCCAGTCACTGTCACCCACCCACCCAGTCACTGTCACCCAGTCACTGTCAAGTCACTGTCACCCACCCACCCAGTCACTGTCACCCACCCACCGTCACCCACCCACCCAGTCACTGTCACCCACCCACCCAGTCACTGTCACACACCCACCCACTGTCAGTGTCACTGTCACCCACCCACCCAGTCACTGTCCCACCCTGTCACTGTGTCCCACCCTGTCACTCTTCCCACCCAGTCACTGTGTCCCACCCCGTCACTGTGTCCCACCCCGTCACTGTCACCCACCCAGTCACTGTCATAGTCACTGTCACCCACCCAGTCACTGTCACCCACCCAGTCACTGTCACCCACCCAGTCACTGTCACCCACCCAGTCACTGTCACCCACCCAGTCACTGTCACCCACCCAGTCACTGTCACCCACCCAGTCACTGTCACCCACCTATCCACCCAGTCACTGTCACCCTCCCAGTCACTGTCACCCACCCAGTCACTATCACCCACCCACCCAGTCACTGTCAAGTCACTGTCACCCACCCAGTCACTGTCACCCACCCACCCAGTCACTGTCAAGTCACTGTCACCCACCCACCCAGTCACTGTCAAGGTCACTGTCACCCACCCACCCAGTCACTGTCACCCACCCAGTCACTGTCACCCTGTCACCCAGTCACTGTCAACTGTCACCCACCCACCCAGTCACTGTCACCCAGTCACTGTCAAGTCACTGTCACCCACCCACCCAGTCACTGTCACCCACCCAGTCACTGTCACCCACCCACCCAGTCACTGTCACCCACCCACCCAGTCACTGTCACCCACCCACCCACCCAGTCACTGTCAGTGTCACTGTCACCCACCCACCCAGTCACCCACCCAGTCACTGTCCCACCCAGTCACTGTGTCCCACCCAGTCACTCTTCCCACCCAGTCACTGTGTCCCACCCCGTCACTGTCACCCACCCAGTCACTGTCACCCACCCAGTCACTGTCACCCACCTATCCACCCAGTCACTGTCACCCACCCAGTCACTGTCACCCACCCAGTCACTGTCACCCACCCAGTCACTGTCACCCACCCACCCAGTCACTGTCACCCACCCAGTCACTGTGTCCCACCCAGTCACTGTCACCCAGTCACTGTCACCCACCCAAGGGGGAGAGTGATGTGAGGTGCAAGGGGGGGAGAGTGATGTGAGGTGCAAGGGGGGGAGAGGGATGTGAGGTGCAAGGGGGGGGAGAGGGATGTGAGGTGCAAGGGGGGGAGAGGGATGTGAGGTGCAAGGGGGGGGAGAGGGATGTGAGGTGCAAGGGGGGAGAGGGATGTGAGGTTCAGGGGGGGAGAGGGATGTGAGGTTCAAGGGGGGAGAGGGATGTGAGGTGCAAGGGGGAGAGGGATGTGAGGTGCAAGGGGGAAGAGGGATGTGAGGTGCAAGGGGGGAGAGGGATGTGAGGTTCAGGGGGGGAGAGGGATGTGAGGTGCAAGTAGGGAGAGGGATGTGAGGTGCAAGGGGGGAGAGGGATGTGAGGTGCAAGGGGGGAGAGGGATGTGAGGTGCAAGGGGGCAGAGGGATGTGAGGTGCAAGGGGGCAGAGGGATGTGAGGTGCAAGGGGGCAGAGGGATGTGAGGTGCAAGGGGGCAGAGGGATGTGAGCTGCAGGGGGGAGGGATGTGAGCTGCAGGGGGGAGGGATGTGAGCTGCAGGGGGTGGTGGGATGTGTGTGGGGTGTAGGGGGGTATTGTGTGTTTGATGTGGAGGGGGGTATTGTGTGTTTGATGTGGAGGGGTGTATTGTGTGTGGGTGAGGGGGAGAGATGGGGGTATGAGAGATAGATGGGGAGTATCGCAATGGTTGATAGTGTTGGGTTCTGGGGGAGATATGAGGATGATGATGGGTGCTGGAGGAGAGATGATGATGATGATGATGATGATGATGATTTTACCCGTGCGGCCCAATTTATTTTTCCTTGGAGCAGTTCGGCCCTTCGCACTTTACGAGTTGTGCAGGCCTGGTGTAAAGGATAGAGGGGTCCAGTGAAGGAACCCATCCTGGACAAATGCAAGTGTGGTTCAGGTGAGGTTACCTGGGCAAACATCCCCGATCCAGCATACAATCTTTTGCATTAAATACCACAATCTAATGACATGGTAGAAATGTTGAATACTTTACACCCAAGGATTCTGTGTTACAACTAAAACGTGCTGCACGCCATCTGTTTTTTACTTGGGAGAAAAGCACAAACCTGCAATCGACCATTGAAAGCAATGGAATTGCAGCTACATCCTGCGATCAATTAACGGCCAAAAAGCAGAGTGTTAGGCTGCGCTTATAGTGCCGGCGACGTCGCGTCAAAACAAATGCATTGCCGCCGTTGTCATCTCAATTTGATTTTTCCAGCGACCGTAGCCTGACGTCGCCGGCAGTAAACGCGTAGCATTTGTGCTTTTTTTTTTTCAAATTCAGAACACCTGGAATTTGCAAACCAAATTGTAACAATTCTAAAAATTGTTGCAAGGCCAAACACTTCTACTTATTGCAACTCCATAAATGATGTTGATGCTGCAATATATAAAAAACAGTTAAGATTCTGACTGTTCTCTTGTAACCTTTCCTTGGTCTCCTGACAGATGCAGGATGCAGACACACAGATTGAGCACGACCCAGCAGAGGCCTGTGCCAAATCACATTTGCTTCATGTCAAACACACAAAATGGGGGCGGTGTTGCTACGCTGTCAGCAAAAAGGTGCAAATCTCTTGTAGCCTCACGTTTCTCTCAAAACTGTTTGGAGACATTGGTTACCTTTCCAAATTTGTGGAATCAGGTCTAAGCGGCTGTCCATGTCTAGGGCTTGCAGAAGATCCATCATGCCTCTGGTGTTCGGATAATACATCTATGAATAAAAACAAAATGGAACCTTTATCGCTGTTCAGCGAACCTGTACGGTGCACCAGAGGCCATTGTGCTGTAACAGGCACGCAATTTAAATACTAGTTTTATAGTGGTTGATGGCGATGACTGAGCCTGATGAACACCCTCTACATCCGGGTGAGGAAAGGGCTATAACAGGGATCCCATGGCAGCAAATTGTGGCAGCACTTGGCACTCAGGTGCTGCTGGAGGTTAAAGACATGTTAAAACTAACCCCTTACAGGAGGTTAAAGCAGCAAGTGTCAAAATCCTGTGTTAAAAACAAAAACAATTGTGTAGTCTTAGAGAATACCATGTATTTATTTGTTATTCTCCCCCACTGCCATTTTGAATGTATTAGGTTGGCCTGAGTTGCTATAGCAACCATTAACAGAAGCCCAGGATAACCTGCAGATAGACGGGCGCCGTGTGACGCAGGATGTGTGCCCCTCGGCAGCTTGGGTAATCTGTACGTACCGAAGGGATGAGCTCTCTGTACCACTTCAAGATGACATCAATGTTCTCCATCATACAGAGGAGATTAAAGAACCTACCGCTTCAAGCAGACAAAGGATATGTGATGAGAGCACGTGCAGCCAACTAAACTAAACATCTCCAAATAGAAATAACGTGCAGTTTTCAAATGAAAGCAGCCATTCATAAAATGTGTCATCTATGGCAAACAGGCTGGTCAGTGAACTAGCAACAATGTTAAAGTTTGAAAATCCTTTAGATCTCCCCATTTAAAAAAAAAAACAAACCTGCAGAACACTTCAAATGTAATAAAATGCTTTAAAATCTGCTTTTCTCTAATTTAACTTTACATGACTGAATAGATCTATAGCTCTTTATTTTTAATTGAGCAGCCAGCGTAAAATGCATTTTAAAAGCTGCAGTGCCAGTCAACCCCTGAACACGCCTGGCCCCCCCCATCCCGGTATTAATGTATCCATGCTTCCTTCCGTTTACATATTGTAGCCAATTTGTATTAAAGGATCGCAGATAGAATATTTGTTATTTTAAAAGACTGAAGGACTGGTTAATAAAATCAAGAAAGCGTTCAGGGGAACGATGCAGGACCGACCCAACTCAGGGGAGTCCAAACACTCAAGTACAGAACGCGAGGACCTCACGGTACAAAGATCCGAGGGGTGCATCAAGCACTTACTAGTAGGTACTCTGGAGGTAAATGTCTCCCATTAGCCTCCAGTTATCCCCCGTCTGATGCAGTTGATGTAGTCTGTATGCCAGGTCAATATCCTTAAGATCCAGGCACTGAACAAAATAACAAAAAAAAGTATTTTTATTTTTTAAATGTCTTGCGGTAATACACTCAATCGCCAAGATGGTTCTCCACAGGGAATATTAAATAGAAGGGCAGATGTCCTACAAAATGCTCAGAATCCACACAAAAAACAGGGACTGTTTACATTTGTAGCTGTACCCAAGACGGCATAAATCCAAATGTATACTTACCACTCTCATTGCACTGGCAAAGAAGTACACTGAAAAGAAAGGAGAAATGTATATTAAAGCAACATACGATCACACTACACGTTAAACACACAGCTATGGCAACAGTATTTTAGTTAAGGTATGTTTTTGCGAAGCGCAGTAGACCTAGCAATGCAGGTACTGCGCAACGGTGAAAGTAACGGCACATGCTGAATTCAGGGCTCCCATTATGTGGAGAGAAGCTGTAATAATCCCATGCGTCTCTACCAAGAAACACCTTTAAGGGGAGCAAACTGCTACATCTTGCATTAAAGGGGCAGGGGAAAGAGTGCATCAGGGTTGACGGGAAGGCCATGGTCAGATTGCAGCTCTGGAAATGCCTTGCATGGAGGGGCTCTGCCGGAGGCTCAGATTTAGGCTCTGTTCTCATGCGAGCTCCCCCTGGTCTCCTGCCACACGCAGGGTGCAGAGAGACGCTCACATTCAGCTCCCATGATCCAGCTGAGGTCCGTACCCCTGCGCCAATCATCATCGCCTTTTCAAAGCAGACATGCAGTGGGCTCACTACGGCACAGGCCTTTCTACACGACAGTACTCGTGAACTATTACACCCCCCGAAGAGCTCCCAGTGCCTTTCCCTAATGGAAACACGAGAGGCAGTTTTAGGGTATTAAAAACTGCCTGCCTCAGAGCCCAATTACACAGTATTGGGAGACAAGCCACAGTTACAAAGGGACTCGGCTGTTGCCATACAGTTGGTGTCAATTCCGGGCGCCGAAAAACCAAACACATTCTATGTTATATATCAAAGAAAGATAGATCTGTACAGTCATCTGGGTCCTGGGGTGTAAAGGTTCTCCCTTCTATTTCATCCAGAACCTCTGCCAGGATTTCACTCTGTCCTCTTGTAGAAGGAGCTGGAAAAAAAGCCCACAGAAGACCTTATGAAATATATAGCAACAGATAGAGAATTAGACCCTGCTCGAGGTTCACCAACCCCAATTGATCTTCTGTAAAAAGATATTAGTTTAGTAGTGTCACATCTATTGACCACAGGTGCAAACTTAGTAGGTGAACGCATTCGATCGCAACTAGAAGAGAAGAATGTACTTCATTCTCAACCTGCACTCAAATGACAAATTGGTTGATTGATTTAAATGAAGATTATCCCCTTTAAAAATACCGACATGCACGTCTAACTAAAAACAGCCAATGAAAAGACAATATGCCTATAAAGCTCAATAAAAGTGGGTGGCTATGGGATAATTAGTGGTAAGAAGTACTGCAGTAATTGCCGATTACACCACTGTGTTGGTTACTTACATTACATATCCTCACACGGACGAGATAGGATTCATAGGTACGGCCTACATGGGCTAGATTTTGGCAATTGGCCTTATGATCCCCCAATTGTATCTCATACAGGACGTACCTATGGATCCTCTGGTCAGTGTGAGCATCTGTATTGAAAAATAGCTCATGGTATAAAAATCAGCAATTGTTGCAATATTTACCACTAATTATCCCATAGCCACCCACTTAATGAGCTTTAGCATACCATTATCTTTTAGGAAGTGCTCATGAGTATCTGAAAAGTACATTTAAAAAAAAAAGGTTCTGAAATTGAAGTCAGCCATGTACATGTCTTTTAAGTGCATGCTGACCCTGCAGTCGTTTCACAAACAGCCAATACATTAGTAAATGCATTTCTAACAATATTAGTCCAACTCATTCATTTGATTTCAAGGAAGGTAAGAAAATGAAACGAAATTTCAGAGAGGAATCATGGAAAGACAGTTTATTGAATGGGGTCATAGATGACATGAGGAGGATGGTTACTGGGCTGTGATAAGGCAATAAGCACCATGACAAGCACATTCTTATAATGAAACAACAACTGTTTCCTTGCCACACATACCGCGCAAGGAAGGCTATCTAGTTCTGCACAAAAACCTATTGCAATGGACAAAACACTCACCTGCTTTATAAAACACGCCTAGTAGGTGGAAATATGTCGCAAGACTTGGTTCTAGAGAGAGAACAAAGAGTCATTGTTTTCCCTTCCCAGTTGACATCCTGCAGAACAAACGGTCTTCTGTACAGTTCTAACAGTACCACAGGATTCCACATCCTCTATTTACCATGATAACATAACCAGATATACCATGGAAACTGCCCATTGTGTGATCTGACTCTGCAAGGTATGGACACGTTTGGCTCTCCAGAGTTTCAAACTGAGTGTAGCTTAAGTACAGCGGTGCGCAAACTGGGGGGTCACCACCTCAGGGGGGGGCGGGAGATTTGTCTGGGGGGGGCCACGGGCGTTTGCAGAGGCCCCGCGCACTTACCCCAGGCATTTAAATTAAATGGCCGCGGATCGCGTGAGGCCTCTGCAACCAACTTACCGGGATTCTAAAGAGCTGCAGGGACTCGTGCCATGCAGTGACGTCACACGTCCATTTCTATGGCAACGGGGCCACGTGACGTCATCATGTGACCACCGCAGTGTCATTTGACGCCGATGAGCAAGGTGAGGGAGGCGCGAGAGCAGGCGGGGGGTGGGGGTGCAGCTGAAAAAGTTTGCGCTCCCCTGGCTTAAGACACTTCCCTCTCACCTATGTGAAGGGATTTCATCTCGCACAGGGTTTGAAGGGCCAGCGTCCTGGCGAAACTGCCACATCTCTTCAGACTTTTCAGGACGCAGTTGAACGTTAGCAGGTTTGGTGCGACTTTTTGGTCTACCATATGCTTCAGAAGCTCCTGGAAACAAGCAACCGCATTAGGCTCATCGTTCCAGGTATTTAAAGCTAGATTTGCAACTTTATGCTGGAACAAGCAAGAACAGGAGTTACCGTGTGAAAACTACCGCAGGTTTTGGGCCTTTACATTTTTGTTTTTAGCAAACAAATGGTAATATGTTGAACACCGAGCTTCCCTTTCAAAAAAAGCTATTATGAGGAAACAGCACTTTAAACAGAGTCAAGTGCAGACAATCAGGTAACATTTTGATATCTAGAGAGATTTGCAAGTTTTAAAAACACTCAAACTTTCAGTTCGTGATTTGTTTTTTCTTGGTGACTTGACCAGGTCCGAGGTTAGATATTTAAAAAACATAAAAAGAAACAAACCACACCAAGGAAGGAGCACGTGTTCTAAAGTGCTTTAATTGGAAACGCAGTCCGATGGATATTTCATAGGACAAAATACCCATGTCCATGTATTTAGAAGTGTGGTTTAGGTTTGTTTGGCAATCACAGCATCACACGGTACTCTGGATATGCTTCTAAAGCTATCCAAATTATATTAAAAGCTAAGTCAAGGTAACCAGTCTACTGCTCTATAAAGGACTTGTAAACAAATGTAGCTCTGCAATGATGTAAACAGCTACATTTGCTGCTTTTACCAATCAATATTTTACAGACAAAAAATAAATAAAAATTACCGCAATTTGTTCCCACTTCTCGTTGTACTTTTCTTTCATCTCAGGAGCTGCTAGAATCAGTGCATTGAAAGTGTAAACATCCGCTGCAGGAAAAAGACATACTTAGGACTGGAAAGTCATACTCCTTTATTTGAAAGCATGCCACAGATTCACATAATAGGAGTACATTATATATTTAGTGATTTGTTTTCCAGCAAAGCATTCAGATCTAGGCTTGCAAAGTTCTCAAGTCAGATTATGCACGCTAGAGCTGCGGAAGAGAGCACTTGGTAACATCTGTACCACTTTTTATTGAATGTGTCGTGTTGCAATTTCTGATTACCCCAAAGAGACCAGGGACACTGGCGCTACCCTGTGATCAATAGTGGCTCAGTTTGGCGACTGTTTCATGCAGGCCATCTTCAGACTGCCAACTACACGCCAGCCGCTCTGAAAACCCAGCTCTGCACTCAGCTCCCATTATCCAGCTGAGGTCAGTACCCCTGCGCCGCTCATCATCGCCGTGGGATCATAATTAAGAAGTCAGCATCTTACAAACACACTCACCAACTGGCCACAATTTAGCAGCTCTACTTTTAGTTTCAATACCACAGTTTCATTTACATTCTCGAACTATAGACTAGAAATGTCCAACTCACCAGTCATCCTGTTGTTGAGCAGGTCTGTATACGTGTTAAATGCCTTGCTGGGAGCCCCGTACTAGGAGAAAAAAAACCCACAAACATGTAAAATACATTGGACCCCAAGCCCAGCGTTATAAGGGGGTTGGGCTGTATTTATAAAATGTTTTACCAGGAAGTGAATACATTGAGAGTTGCCTCTCGTTTTCACGCATGTCCTGGGCACAGAGATAGGATAATGCATGGTTACATTAAAAGAACAGGGGTTATATATTCAATTTAGCGGCATTTCATGGACAGTTATACAACATATATGATAAGGACGTATGGAACAGTTACAGGCCAGATTAAGTGTTGGGGGATGCACAACCCTTCATCAGATTTGTACACTGTAACACTTTGTTGTGCACCGACTCTTAATTCACAAGAGGAATAGCAATTAAGAAGTGAATATCTGCTCAAGTCTCAGCTATTACCTTCACCATCCCTCTGATCAGGGTGCAGAAGGAATGCGCATCTCTCTCCGGCATCAGGGTGAAGATCCGCTCAGCGTCGGTATTCTCTCTGGCATTAAGATAAGAACAGACATCAGTCGCACGCTGGATTTAAAGGTAGGCTACACCCTTCTTATAATAGAGCTTCAATATACATACAAAATAAAAATATATGTATCTACAGATTAAGAACCTTAAAGTCCAGACTAAATGATGAAAATGGACTACAAGCTCTTATCGGATACAATGGTGCAGACATATAATTTGTGACAGATAACTAACTGTACATGCACTTCAGCTTCTGATGATTAACATCTCAGAACTCTGTTCCTTGTATGAAAAAACTGAAAAAGGTTCGGCATTTTTTATGCTGCTAAATACTTTTAAAACAGATCCCCACGTACAGGTCGCTGGCTCTATATAGGGGAGGATGGAGGGGGGGAGAAGAGAACAAACCCACACATTTATATATGTCTTTACATGGTGTACATATGCAGTATTACCCCCAAGAGTGAAGAATATCGGAGGCTTTACGGTAAGGACCTGGTCGCTTCTTTGTATCGTCTACAGTTTCCTGAAGATATAAAAACACAAACGTTATTTTTGACACGCGCGCGCACACACGCGCGCGCACACACACACACACACACACACACACACACACACACGAGAAGGCGACGCCCACTTACTGTCTCTTCCTGTTCTCTCTGCTCTGTCTGATCATCCCGAGCCGGCTCCCTGTCCCCATAGAAGCACAAGAGATCCAGGAGCTGGTTAGTAGTTTCTATGGAAAGTGCAGTTCCTACAAGTGGGAAAAAAGTGAAACATTGTATGTGGCAATGAACCAATTTCACGTATTGACACACGTCCTAATGCAAGCGGAACATCTATTTTAGATTCTAAACACAACTAGTTCTTTCACTGTGTGAGGCATCAAAAAGGGGGTGAATTAACCAACTTGTTATTTAAAAAAGGCCCACCATGTCAATTACCAAGACATGATCAGAATAGGAGAGCGCTCTAGAAAACAAACAGAAGGGGTTTGTGTTATACATTTTGCGATATTTGCTGGTTTTCTGATCTAAATTTGTGATGATCTAAAGCATCAAATCATAAAACGTAGTTAGAAACAGTATGGAAGAGGTTACGTGGCTAAATGCTATAGAACAAATCCAGAGCACACTAATCTGCAAATACAAATGTATTGTTTGTTGGATCACTCATAATATATAATAAAATAGATTTGCATTTGCATGCTCTGGGTGTCTATTGTCCTGTATGTGCGTGTTAAGCTTTCTATCCGTCCATGAGGCCCCAACTGGTTACCTCTTGACCATGCTTTTTGGAATGGAATACATTGAGGTAACTTAGAGTGCACAAGTTGTCAACATATGGCTAAATGCTCCCAGTTTAGTGTTGCAATGTGTGACTGCTCCTTCCAGGAAAGACACTGCAGACAGCCCTGATGTGGTGAATAGTGGCTCAGTTTGGCGACTGTTTCATGCAGGCCATCTTCAGGCTGCCAACTACACGTCAGCTGGCCTGAAAGATCCAGCTCTGCACTCAGCTCCCATTATCCAGCTGAGGTCAGTACCCCTGCGCCTCTCATCATCGCCGTGGAACAGGTGGCAACGTGTGGACGAATATTAAACACCAGTGTTTAAAGAATAATAACGGGCCTCTGAGGTGTTACCGTACTTAAAAACGTGTTAGTTGCTTATTGCAAGAACAGGACACGTGGCTCGCCCCAATCTCGCTTCTTGAGCGGTGAAGTGGTTATGCAAACATACCTCCTTGAATAAGTTGGTCATACAGGTCCACCGAGTCTCGTACTTTCCTCAGTTGAATGCGCTCTTTTAGGGCCTCTACACTAACGCCTTCAATCTGAGGCTGGACATTCTCAGGCATTAAACACTGGGAGGGAAAAAGAAAAAAAGGTCCAGTCATCTCTGGACTGCCCCTATAGCTCCTGCAAGCTGAAAGAATATGAACATTCTCCTATAGGACTCACAACCACAATGGGTTTGGTGACGGATCCAATTACACGTACTTTACATATGGAATTCGGTCTCCCTTAAAGTTGCTCTGGCTCAGAAGCCTGGCCACAAACTCTGATAACATGGAAGTTTCCCACTAACCGGAATGTGAGGCTCTGCGATATCCTTCTCGAAGTACTTGGGGTATGTAGTGGCAACGTATCTTGCAGCATTTCTCCCGGACTCTTTTGACAAGGAATATATACGCTAAGTGGGAGAATACAAAGCATTAATTACATGTAAACTGAAGCATGATTAAAAATGACTGAAATGCTTTTTAAAGCAACCCCCTTAATGTTTTAGGCCAAAAATGGGAGACTGACAGAACAGTGGGTTAGAAATGCTCAATAAATAGTGTACACTGCTCTGCCATGTATAGGCCTGCTCCACCAAACTGAATGATTTACACGTAAAGTTTAGGCGTCATTTAAAAATAATAAATAATAATTAGGGGGATGGGGGGAGAATAATCCCTATGAAAAGCAACATCCTGCAGACAGTGCAAGTTCCCCACAGCCGAGAGGAGCTGCTATATACGCTAAACACTTTGGTAACAATAGGTTAAAAGAATTGGCAATGGGGAGGCAAACATATTTTTGAACCATTAAAAATCAGTCCCAATTCTCTGTGTACCTGAAAATGGGAAACCCCAACTTCCAAGGACCCTAAAGACTTTTTTTTTTTAACGTCAAATTTGGCTGCAGTCACCAATAGAAAGTCACGCCATCTTCTGATGCTACAGCTTTTTGTTGGTGGCTGAGCCCGGCGGCCATATAGTGTTCATTGTGCAAGTATTCTTGCCCATGCTAGACACGGTCTCGGAAAATAAATATATATACACATACATACATAATAGTATGAAAGCATAAACATTTAAACACAAACAGATTTAAAAGTAGAAAGTGCTTACAAACTCTGGAGAGGTTTTGGGAATAAGGAAGGGGTCATCCTGAAACATGTAATGAGCAGCTGTAGGGTCCTACAAAGGAATTAGAAGTCCATGAAACCCACACATGACTTTCCCATAGAATATCAGAGTGTATAACGGAGACAGAAAAGGATCTTACATGGTTCACTGTGGTAGAAAGAGCTTGAAGGACCGCTAGTTTGTCCCTAAACATTACAGATAAAAGAAAATCCATAAGTCTGGAACACAGTAGCTCTCCTATTTGGCCACAATTCTTGCCTGTCACTACGGTATGAGGGATAATTGCCTGTGCAGGGTTACATTGAGTAGAGGTACCAGCACAGGAATGGCAGCCTTATGTTTCCCTTTTGCTGCTCTTACAGAGTGGAAAACAAGTGGCTATAGCCCATTGCATGGTTTCAACTCTGCATCACGGGTCAGAAACTGCACTTAAAGTCTCTATCCCAGTGCAAAGTTCAAAGTACAGTTCCTGAAGATGCAGATGTTATTAATTCTTGCAAAATGCTGAAATATAGAAATCTAAAATTACAACAAGCTTACGGCACTTTTGCACCTCAAGTGCCCGGTATAAACATTACATTTGAGCAACATCTTGCCGATCCAACTTTGGTCAAAGGATGCGAGGTTCCATAGAGACTTAAAAACATTAGATCAATAAGATTTTGTACAAATTAGTACAGTGCCTGTACGCTTATTTCTAGCTTTACACTGCACATATAAAATGTGAAGGTGGGATGCTCAATGTATCCTATCGGGAGTGCCCCTCACTACGGTGTGTAAGAGACAGACACCTCAAGCAGTGTCATGCCATTTGTGAAATTGGGAACAGTAGTGAGAATGTACAGAACTGCAAATAAAGGAAAGACAAACAAGGCATACTAACCAGGTTTTCCTTCTTGGAATGACTATTTCTTCGTTACCTTCAAAGAAAATGAGTCTGTTACAGCGCTGCAGGTGTTGGGCACGCTGAGCGCAGAAAGGAAGCAGTCGGGAATAGGCTGGATGTTGTTATACACATTAAGAAACCCGCCCCACTGATTACATTAAGATGTGCACACCATCCACCAGACCAGGAGCATTCATAGGCCATTAAGAATTCACATGGAGTGCAGCTAGTTTCACAATAGGTGAAAGGAACCAACCTTCATAAAGTCAATGCGCGCATTCCTACCAAAATGAACTGCCTCACATCTTTATAAATTGGAGGTGCAGGTTTCCTTTACTCACAATGGCTATTAACAGTTTAGTGGGGCCGTTCCTACTACTTTTATTTTACTTTGACACTACAGGAGTGGGGTGGGAGTTCTCTCCTCCCGAGCAAAAATACTACCCGGTGAAGTTACCGGGTTTCAGTCTACCTCAGGGAAAACAAAATGGCTGCCGAATCTCAGGCCAATAGAAAGCTGCAACATCTTTGGTTTGGCTTCCTATTGGTTGGCCATTTAAATGCCCTTTAGAAAACCAAGAAGTAATAGGGGAAACTTTGCCAGTATATCGGGAGCTGAATAGTGTGGTTTAACTCTACCGGACCAAAACCTTAAAAAAAAAAAACACACAACATTTTTTTTAAATGAAAATGGAGGTCAGTTAGGCTGAATTGCTCGTTTAAAAAGAGATTCAAATACTTAAGACACAATTGTAAGTCACAACAAAAGTGGCCGCAAGGGGTCACTAAAAAGTCCCTGAATGTTGCACTCACGTATTGAGGCTGCATGTTTAGTACTATACCAGCACTCACTTCCACTATACCTCCGTTTTGCCTTTAAGGGGACCTTTTATCCATTTACTAGAGTTGTAATTTTATGATTTTCGTTGGGTTTTATTTTGTATTAAAGTTCAAATAATTGCTTGTCCTGTCACATTTGGTTTTGTGAGACCTATTAATTGGTCTGTGTCAAATTTGGATCTTGTGGTATCAGTTATTTAACTGCTACTTTATGTATATAATACTGTATACCATATCAATACTTGAGTGCAACATTTAGGGACTTTTTAGTGACCCCTTGTAGCCACTTTTGCTGTGTCTTGCATCGTTGTTTTCCCTCTGCACCAGTTACTATGTCTTTTCTAAGCATGGTGAGCAAGGTGTTTTTGTGTGTCATTTACACAATTGTAAGTGCCAGAGGCGCTGCACTAGGAAAAGCACCACGGTCCAACCCTATTTGCATTAAAGAGGTCGGATATAATGTAAACAGCTAGAAGGAAGTATTTAAGAGATAATGAAAAGAAATGGGGCTTACCTGCAGTCACAGCGGCAGCGGCTTGGTGTCTCACACTTCCACACAGATACCTGGACATACACGACTAGATCAATATACTGTAACAACACTTAATGAAGTCTAAATCAGAACATTTAACTGTGGGGCCAATTTAAGGGTCAAACTGTATCTTCTGCCTTCCCCACTATTCAGCAGCTCAACAAGTCTCTCACCTGCGTGCTGTTTCCGTACCTGCACAGCCCGACTCTGCTCCACATCACAATTGAAACGCTTTAAAAAAGTAGCAATGTCCCTTATTTGCTGAATGTGAGAAATCTCTGGCGCTGGACTGTGAAATGTTAGCTCCTGTGAGCCCGAGATACTTCCTGGGCCGCGTCCAAGTTGAGTGTGCGCACGCACTCTCGCTCAAGCCCTGTGACGTCAGGCGCTGAATAAGCAGGGGTGATTAATGTCCAGTTGAGCACGCTGGGGGGGGGGGGGGGGGGTGGCCATGACATCACGTACTGGTTCGCGGTCATCACGCTACAAATTAAAATATATTTGTCTGCAAACAGCTGAGCGCTCACGGGCACGCACACTCTGGACCAACACATTGCCGTAATGTGTTTAGTGGCGCTGAGCTTCGCCCTGGACACGGCCTAAAGTTGGTGTTCCTTCCCACACGTTCAAAGATAGTGCCTTCAGCCACCCAATAGGAAGCTACAATTACATCACCTCAATGTTGCAGCCACCGATTGTTCCACAGGACCTGCAGAGTTTGGCAGCCATTTTTGTTTGGTCAGATCAGAGCTTAAACACTAGGAATAAACCGGTAATTATCCCGGGATCATTTACACCCTGCGAGCTAAAAAACAGCGCGGGCCGGATCCAGAGAACCTATTTGAATAGTATGTATAAAATAAAATTAATAAAGTCTATGGGAGACTGATTTAAATATACAGTGATATTGGGTATAGCCGTACACTTTAGGATAGTCAGACAATTTCAGGCACTTTGTTTCCTTTTATCTACATAGGAACAGAGATGCATGCCATGCAGGATACCCCCCCCCCCCCAATAAGCGAGGGTAGGTTGTTACCCTGGAGGGGACACGGGCACACACACACACACACACACACACACACGCGCACATATACCCTCCCCCCCCCCCCCCCCACTGCAGGCACATAGAGCTGTTACCCCTATGAGTTATATATAGATCCTGCATTATAATTACCGGGATTCAGATCTCCGAGTAATCCCCGTCCCCGAGGCCTAGGACTCGGGCTGTGATAGACACAATGTGCCCCTCTTCTGCCCGGCACACAATCTCTCTCCCCCCCGGTCCCCTCCATGGTATCCGCTCACCCCCTCTCCTCCCCGGGTCCCCCCTCCCCGGTACCTGAGCAGCGCTGCCCCCCCGGGCCGGCCCCGCAGAGCCACGAGCCGCACACAGGGCGCCGCCATTATCGAAGCTGGTACTCCGGGACGCGACCACTGTGCGGGAGGGGTAAGCTGCAGGGCACCGCCCCCTATTCACATCGCGCGGGGAGGGGTAAGCTGCAGGGCACCGCCCCCTATTCACATCGCGCGGTGGTTCGCTCCAGTTCCGGAGCCGCACGTGGCTGCTGCTGGAGGTTGTGCTGCCCTTGGAGTGGGTTCAGCTGCTTGGGGGTTACCCACGTGATCTCAGTATAACCAGCAGCACGGTGCTTCTGCGTCATTGGCAATATATGGCGCTAAACAGATATTAAAGTTGTTGGTGAAATACACTTAAGGCTGGGGCCATGGTACAGCAGACTGCGCGGAGGCGTCCGCATGCTGAGCTATAGCATTGCCTTAATGCAGTGATCGTGTCCATGCGGCGTGGGAGCGGGCGCGCATTGCACAAGAAATCAGTTGAAACTGATTTCTTGGCGCGACAGGCCGGTCACGTGAGCGGTTCGCCCAATGAGGGCGAACCAGCTCCTTGACGCCCCTGGGCGCAGCACGGCGCGTCCCCACTGGCCACAAAATGCACCCGGTCCACGCGGGTGACGTCACGGCCGCGCACGCCTCCACATGGGCGAAGGCACCATGGCCCCAGCCTAAGGGCCATAGAGGGGTGAGGAGTTCGGAGCCGCGCTGACGCTGAGGCTCACCTGCTGAAATCTGCGCGATTTCATGCCCATGCAGGCGAGCCAGCGGGCGCGATCGGAGGCGGGGGCAGACTGAGGGAGGCTGGGCAGTGACGTCGCTGGGCCAATCGCCCGCGACGCGTCATCGTCATGGCGCCGACGTCACGGCGCTGTGACGTTGACGCTGCTCCGCGCTGATTGGATGTTTTCAGCCGACAGCGCGCTGAAAAACAGCTTGGCTGCCGGCTGAAAAATCCAACTCCTCAGCACGTCTGCGGACGCTCGCGTGAGCCCCCTCTCAAGGCATCCTCATTGAGGATGCAGGGGCTCAGCGCGGAGCGTCCGCACGGCTCAGCGCGGCCTGTCCTTCTATGGACTCGGGCAAAGATGGAGGGAGAAAAAACGAAGCACTAATATCCAGCTGTAAAAACAGCAATGAAAAAACAACAGTACGTTCCCAAATAAAGCTATTTAATAGATCAGGAAAAGGTTACAAAACACACCAACGCGTTTCGGACCTCTACAGTCCTTTATCGGCCTAAGAAGTAATTGCTTTTGCAGAAATATGTGCTGTACTGTATGTCGCACTCTGAAGAAAACCAATATATTCATTGGTTTAGTATTTTTATAAAACGTAGGTTTTTATTTATACCCATTAAATGTACATAAAACTTCACCATATCTATTAAAATAAATAAAATTGACTACTTTCAGGGTTTTTTTTAAACTTGAATAAGTATGGTGCTTGTTTTTGCCTCCTATTTAAATCTGGAAAACTTTGTTAACTTGTAAAGGAATATTTTTGAAGGAGAGGATGGGGGGGGGGGGGCAAACAAGAAATAAACAATTCATACGGTGGTTTTATAAAAACTAATGAGGGTGCTTTTTGGGGGCACAATTCTGAATTTAATTATAGTGTTAATATATTTTATTTCGAGTGCTGGCAACTTTTCCCCTACAAAAACACCACCGCCTATAGCCGTTTTTCTAGTAGTATTTGTTTGATGTCTACAGGCATACCCCGCATTAACGTACTCAATGGGACCAGAGAATGTATGTAAAGCAAAAATGTACTTAAAGTGAAGTACTACTTTTTTCCACTTATCGATGCATGTGCTGTACTGCAATCGTCATATACGTGAATAACTGATGTAAATAACGCATGTGTAACAGGCTCCATAGTCTCCCCGCTTGAGCACAGCTTCGGTACAGGTAGGGAGCGTGTATTGCTGTTCAGGACGTGCTGACAGGTGCATGCGCGAGCTGCCGTTTGCCTATTGGCGATATGTCCTTACTCGCGAGTGTACTTAAAATGAGTGTCCTTAAACCGGGGTATGCCTGTATTGGCTGAATCCATACTAGTTAATTAAACCAGCAGAAATTAAACAGCATTAGACCTGTTTGGGTTCCTAGAAAGAAAAATAAAAGTGCAGAGCAGTCACAATCCCCGTGCTGGAAAGAGGCAGAAACAGTGCGCTAAACCAGCACTCGGGTGAAGACCTGTGAAGATAATATAATTTATATTATGTTTAACTGTGCATGCAATGTCTTGTATAACATCTATAACCGTGTTCACTTATGTAGCCATGTATTTGTAACCATATATTATTTGTCATCATAACTCTATGCCCAGGACATACTTGAAAACGAGAGGTAACTCTCAATGTATTACTTCCTGGTTAGATGATCCAGGGCTCCACGGAGTTTTAGCAAAAGAATGTATTACATAATACACAACGTTTCGGCCTCACTTAGGCCTTTGTCAAGTGACGGGTAACCAGTAATCATCTTTCCTGTTGCTTTATACCTGGATTGCTGCAGATAGGCCATCCCTGAACCAGGAGCTCTGGCATTGTGCGCCCGTATCGCATTTATTTGCACTTATTTGCACTTGTTTGGTGTGCTACACACCCACATATCTTTACTTCCTGGTAAACCATTTTATAAATAAATAAATACGATATGTAAAAGGTCATGTTCTTATATCCCCGCAGTTGTAAGACTCAAATGTTGATAATAAAATAATTAAATAGGGGCCAGACTCTTGGCGCTAACACCCGAGTCGCAGCAAAGGTGCCCCCCAATAAGAGGTCTCATTATGCTTCACCCTCACGCTTCTGTCCACTAAGCCAGCATGTACAGGGTTAAAGCAGCAACTACTTTCCAACTTTTCTTCTTATTATTATTATTATTTGTATATACAAAGCATGTTCTTATTATTATTATTTGTATATACAAAGCATGTTCTTCTTATTATTATTTGTATATACAAAGCATTCTTACCTAAACTGGCAATCGTTTGATGCTCCTGTTATAAGTCTGTCAAAGTCCTGATTGTGTGACTAACATAATGGCTGCTTCAGTCAGTGTAACTCATCAGCTACACTGTATCCTAATGCTGCGTCCATGCTGCCGAAGACCGCGTGGAGATGTGCGTGCGCGTGACGTCAACCGCGTTTAGCGGGAGTGTTTTCTGGACAAGGTAGAGGCGACTTGGGGGGCGTGCCTGTGATGTCACGGAGCTGGTTCGCCCGCATTGGGCGAACCGCTCACATGATCTGGCTGTTTTCCTGGCGCACCACGCGCCCCCTCCTGCTGTCGCCTGCGCGGTTTATGGGTGCGATCATTGTGATCACTCGGTTTCCGGCAGTATGTACGCCGCCTTAGTACGGTAACTAAGGTAACATTATCTATTATTACAGTTCAGAGCTCAAACTTCTGGGAACATTTGCAACAGATTATCCCAAACAGGAAAGCATGGCAAAACATCTTGAACTGCTTGAGAGGTGGCTAAAGCCTGCAATAGAAATCAAAGGATGCTTTAAAACTCATTAAAAATTATATTACGAGTTGAATTAAAACAAACAACAAAAAACAGTCACTTATCTAATACTACAGAATTTATTTATTTAAAAAAAAAACATAAGATTTCACATTTTGCTGCTTTAACATCATCAGGAGAAGACAGACCTGGATCTCAAAGACCTTTGGACCTCAAAGACCTGGATATCGTCAGCACCTCCCTCCCACCCCCCTTCATCTCTGCCGTTGGGGTCTGTTTGCTGTGCAGCCGACTTTACTTGACTCGTGGACACTAAGTTGCAGCAAAGACGGCAGCCAAAGGGTGTCAGCCGTCTGCTGCTGTTAAGACTGACTTCTATCTGAGGCTGCTTCGGAGTTTGCATGCACTGCTGTCGTCTATGAACCTTGAGTCACTGGCCCATGCCTTTGTGTCTACGAGGTTGGACTACGGGAATGCCTTATATGTAAGACTACTGGTGTGCTTGACGTTGAGGCTCCAGCTCGGATGCCGAGACGTGTTTCTCGCTTTGAGCATATCACGCCTTGGCTTCCCGTGACCTTCCATGTTCGGTTCAAGTTGGCCGCTATGGCCTTTAAAACCATGCAAGGCCAGGGACCTGCCAACTGCAGTCTCTTGATGCCTCGGAGGGACACTGGCTATGATCTCAGGTCCTCAGGGGGGACCGCCTTTCTGTGCCAAGGCTACTGCACCTTACACTGGGTGGGTGCAGCTTCCGAGGTCTGGAACTCGTTACTGGCAGAGATCAGGTGTATATCTACTTTACCATTGTTTCGGGCTCGGTGTAAGACTTATGTCTTCTTTCTGGCTTTTTCCGAACAAAATGAATTGTATATCATTTTAGTTTGTTCTTAAACTGACTGTAAAGAATTGCGGTGCGCCTTTAAGTTGAAGCACGTTATTACTTAAAAAATAAATGATGATATCATAGCTGCTCTGTTATTGGTCTTGGGTAAAATAATTCAGACGTATATTGAAGCGTTTCCATCTTCACACATTACCTGCTCTCACAGCTCTACCTCTGTACAACCCCACTTACTCCTTCCCCAATACCAACTCCCTCACACATTACCTGCTCTCACAGCTCTACCTCCGCACACTCCCACTTACTCCTTCCCCAATACCAACTCCCTCACACATTACCTGCTCTCACTGCTCTACCTCTGCACACTCCCACTTACTGCTTCCCCAATACCAACTCCCTCACACATTACCTGCTCTCACAGCTCTACCTCCGCACACTCCCACTTACTGCTTTCCCAACACCAACTCCCTCACACATTACCTGCTCTCACAGCTCTACCTCTGCACACTCCCACTTACTCCTTCCCCAAAACCAACTCCCTCAAACATTACCTGCTCTCACAGCTCTACCTCCGCACACTCCCACTTACTGGTTCCCCAACACCAACTCCCTCACACATTACCTGCTCTCACAGCTCTACCTCCGCACACTCCCACTTACTGCTTCCCCAACACCAACTCCCTCACACATTACCTGCTCTCACTGCTCTACCTCCGCACACTCCCACTTACTGCTTCCCAACACATCTCCCTCACACATTACCTGCTCTCACAGCTCTACCTCTGCACACTCCCATTTACTCCTTCCCCAATACCAACTCCCTCACACATTACCTGCTCTCACAGCTCTACCTCCGCACACTCCCACTTACTCCTTCCCCAATACCAACTCCCTCACACATTACCTGCTCTCACATCTCTACCTCTGCACACTCCCACTTACTGCTTCCCCAACACCAACTCCCTCACACATTACCTGCTCTCACTGCTCTACCTCCGCACACTCCCACTTACTCCTTCCCCAATACCAACTCCCTCACACATTACCTGCTCTCACATCTCTACCTCTGCACACTCCCACTTACTCCTTCCCCAACTCCTTGATATAACAAGCAGCTATCCCAAACACACCAACCTTCTTATCCCCCTGTACCCTACGTTTCCACTTCCTTATAGAGCGCAAGCTCCTTGGGGCAGGGCCCTCCGTACCTACTGTAACAATGTATGTTAATGTTTGTTATTTTATTATTTTCATCCTCCAACCCTATTGTACAGCGCTACTGAATATGTTGACGCGTTATAAATAAATGAGGATAATCACTCATATGATGTGCGTAGACCTATTGACATTGGCCACATTAAAAGAAGTACACCTTCGTTTTCCTATTTCCTACAAGCAACTGGTAGCACCTTCTGTGATGGCTACAGATTACATGCCATTTATTATTTGCAAACATCATGTTACCAATTAAGCACTTGTATTTTTGGACTTGACGTGTATATACTAATATCTGCATAAAATAGAGGTGGTGATATATGATCAGCGTGTTTTAGAAAATGTATCAAATGAATCCTTGTTTTTTTTTTAAGCTGTTGTAATTAGCTGAAAGTTCTGAGCTTCAACTAACAGGAGACGGGTATAGCAGGAGTCCAAGGCTTTCACACACCAGCGGAAATAGGGTGACCAGATTTCCAATTTTATAAAACAAATGCCATCACGTAAAAAATAAATATTATAATGGTATTTGTCAAATAGTGTCCCCATTTATGCTGTATCATTGATTTATTTCAGTTACATAACACAAACTCTCGAGTGTAGCAGTTCGAGAGGCCCCCCCCCGTCTGGAAATCTATAAAAACAGGCTCAAGACCTACCTGCTTACCCAGGCATTTAACTATTGAACCACAACCTGTCTGGCATTTAATAGCTATAGTACCATCCCATCCTGTGTTACTGTATATATTTCCTTGTGTTTGGTCTCGTTTATAACCTTAAATGTTTTCTTCTTTTTCTCTTTTTGTAACTGTGAAGCGCTTTGAGTCCCATTGGGAGAAAAGCACTAACATTTTTGTTATTATTATTATTCAAATGTTTGGTTTATATTATTAAACCTTTTAATTAGTGTTTACCAACATATTTGAAATGTTTACTCTTTGATATGATCGATCACATTAAAAAAAAAAAAATAAAAAAAATGCAGTGTCTATTTTTACGGTTTTAAGCAAGTCCAAACAGGGAAAAGCTAAAAAAAAATAAAAAAAACGGGATATTTGAACGATTTTGAGAACATTGTCGGGACGTCGAGACACATAATAAAAATCCACGGGCTATCCCGGCTAAACCGTGACTTATGGTCACCCTAACAATAGGTACAACTGGTTTTGATAGGTACAGAAACTGCTATATAGGGACAGTTGGATGGTATGTTTGCCAAGTGTCATAAGGGCACCTAGTGTGACACCAGAATCCCAATGCGACGGACGCACCGTATGGCGAGATCACAGGGTAACGGTCGGAGACGTGGCTGTACCATTAACCAGACATTGGACACCAAAGGGGTACAAATGTAGAATTACGCTGTTTGATTTCTTGTTAAACATGGATAACATATTTATAAAGTTAATGTTACGTGTGAGCTTAAGCAACAGAGCGATCCTTTTTAGCACCTCTATTTCTGCTAAAACACGCTGCGCGGCGTTTGTAAATCACACTGTGTTTTCTCTTGCGTCACTTCTCAGGATACTTTGTGTGCTAGTAAACGATGGGCCCCTTTGTTGTTATATTGTGGGTTTGTTACAATGTGTTCAAAGTAAAGCAGCGGTGTGCGCTGATCGCCAGCCTTTATTTACTTACTTTAAGGGATCTCTTCTTGCGTTTTCCACAACGGCTTTATTTTTTACAATCTATTGTTCCATTCAGGAGATATTAGCATTTACAATATTAAGTGGCAGAGGTTAAAGGGGTACTCTGAGCAGCGGGATAGGACATTCGGTCGCAGTGGAACCACCGCCGGTATTCGGCCGCAGAGGGACCCTCCGCCGCAGCCAATCCGCTGCTTCTAAGGTAAGTTTTATTACTGTTTAGGATGGGGGGTTAAAGCTGCAGTTGTCTTTTTTTTTTTTTTTTTTACATTTATTTTTTTACTTCAATAGTTTCATGTGTGCAATCTCTAATTACCTAAAGAACTGTATAGCTGCAGCTCAATTCGTTTTCCATGTATTGATAGGTCGAAATTTGGTGACATATTAAAAGCTGGCATTTGTTTATAATCTGCTTGACTGGCAGTGGAAGCTCATGAATATTCATGAGCTCTCCTGCACTGACATGTGCTAGAGGGAGGGCAGGGCTGACAAAGGGGTGTGCCAGAGCTTGTGACAGGACATGAAGGGGCAGTGCCTTAGCAAATGGCTGTTAAAATAGAATAGAAGAAAATTGGTCTTTCAAAGTTGTTTTTTTAAAAACAGAAAATGCTAAAAGTATTTTTTCTTACTACAGAACTGATTTATTAAAAAAAACAAACATGCAGGATATTGACTGAACTGCAGCTTTAATGTAAACGTTTTTTTTTTCCAACTTGTATTTTATTAATAATTCACATGTTCTACAGACATAACTTTCATTTCAAAATAAAGCATTAGCAAAACAGTGTCCATTGTTCATGTGTCTTTAAGATTTGCAACGGACGATAACAAGACAAACTGGGGAAACAGACTGACAGACAAACGTCACAAACCTAGGGGGAGAAAGGGGGGGTGAGGGTGTGGAGGGGGGGGGGAAACCTTCTGCCGTGGTTCCGCTGGAAGCCTCGCATCTTCCGGCTCAACGCTCCTTGAGGGGTCAGATTTAGCCCGGACCCACCAGCGACTCCCCCCATGGGGCCCTATTTGGTACTATCCTCATAATCCTAAATTATCCTGTGTGCCTATTCTTGTGCCTGGACACCAAGGGAGAACGCATTTCATACTATCATTGCCACATCGTGGACCTATCTATCCCCGGAATGTCTGTCTGAGCCAGCCAAGGCGTCCAGACTTTTAGGTAGTTGTCACCAGTGTCATTGACCAGACTCGTCAATTGCTCCATCTGGCATACTGTCCAAATTCTGTTCCGAATAGCATCAATCCGTGGAATCACATTTTGTTTCCATTTTGCTGCGATCTCCGCCCGCACCGCCATCGCAAAGTGCGCTATTAATTTATTTGTCGCTTTGGAAAAGCCCCGAAGCGGCCTATTTAGTAGGAATAACCATGGGTCAGGCGGGATTTGTATGGCTAGGATCCTAGTCAGCCAATCTTTGATTGAATCCCAGACCGCGGTAAGTTTAGGGCAAGACCACAGCATGTGGAGTAAGTCTGCCTGTTGTCCACATTGTCTAGGGCACAGCGGGGAGTAACTGGGCAGAAATTTAGCCAATTTTGTGGGGGTAAGGTACCATCTCATCATAACTTTGTATGCGTTCTCCCTTAGTGTCGTACACACGGAACTTTTGGTTACTGCTTGCACAATCTTTGTCCACTCCTCCGAATCTAATACCTCTCCTAAGTCCGTCTCCCATTTAGTCATATAGCCGAGTTTCTCTGTCACTGTCGAGCTAGAATCCGTTACTTCTCTGTATAACTGTGATGTGAGTCCCTTTGTGGTCGTCTCTGAGCGACAGAGCTTTTCTAAATTCGTTAACCGATTTATGGGTTGTTGGGCTTGATAAAATGCCCTGACCTGGAGGTATCTAAAGAATTCAGCATTGGGAATATTGTTGCTATATTTAAGGATATCGAATGTTTGAATGCCTCTTCTACCCTCCAGGTCCACCAACCTATGAATGTGGTTGGTTTTCCAGATTGTAAAGTCCGTGCTGTTCAGTCCTGGAGCAAATAGTGGGTTGCCCCATAATGGGGTCATTCCCGATGATTTCTAGGTTAGATTACACTTGAGCCTGGTGTTCTCCCACACCGAGAGTGAATTGGCCATTGAGGAAAGCGGCTTTTTGGTGCTTAATCGCACTTTTTTAGGGATCCAGATTAGATGTTCCAGCTCACCCGGGGAGCAGAGTTCTTTCTCTAGAGCTACCCATCTCTTTGAGTCCGGATTGGTGTGCCATTGCACAATTTGGCATAATTGTGCCGCCTTGTAATAGGATACCAAGCAAGGTACCGCTAGCCCTCCCGCTCCTGTCTGTTTGCGCATTATCTGTTTACCCACTCTCGCTCTTTTCCCTCCCCAGATAAATGTATCTATCTCGGATTGAAGCGAGAGGATATCCGTCAATCCTAGTGGCACAGTCAGGGTCTGATAGAGGTATAAGAGGCGAGGCAACAGATTCATTTTAATGCAGTGAATTTTCCCTATCCATGAAATTTTGTAGTTGGCCCAGCGCCGAACGTCCTCTCTCAGGGTATGTATCAGTTTGGGGTAATTGGTACAACTGTTTAGTAGTCTTGGTGACATTGACTCCTAGGTATTTAACTTGTTTCTGTTGCCAATTGAAATTAAAGTTGAGGGCGATCAGTTTCTCCAGATGTTTAGGTAAATTTATATTCATAGCTTCGGATTTAGCCTGGTTTATTTTGGATCCGGAGATCCTGTTGAACCTTCCCAAGAGGTCGAACAAGTTTGGCAGAGAGGTGATGGGCCTAGATATTGTCAGGAATACATCATCCGCATATAGTGCCACTTTATGCGACTGGTTTCCAATGTCAATACCCGATATATCTTTACTATCTCTTATGTGAGCGGCTAAGGGTTCCATGCATAATGCAAAAAGTAGGGGAGAGAGCGGGCATCCCTGTCGCGTCCCACTTCTAATCATTAAGGGGTCGGAAGCAAATCCCTGGTGGGTCACCCTGGCTGAAGGGGCAGAGTATAGTGAGAGAATGGCTTGTGTCAATTTCGTGCCCATACCAAATGCTCCAAGCGCGGCCTCAAGGTATGGCCAGTCTATCCTGTCGAACGCTTTCTCTGCATCCAGACTAAGTGCCATAACCGGTATTGATCTTGTATTGGCTACTTCTAGCAGATCAATGATTCGTCGGGTATTATCCGCAGCTTGTCGACCCGCGATAAACCCAACCTGATCTGGGTGCACTAGTCTGGGCAGGATGAGACTCAATCTGTTAGCCAATAATTTAGCATATATTTTGATGTCTGAATTTATCAGGGATATTGGCCTGTAGCTTCTACAGTCCAGTGGGTCCTTACCCTGTTTGTGTATCACTGAGATTGACGCTTGGAGCATTTGCTGGGGGAAGGGGGTGCCCTCTAGTACTTGGTTGTACATACGGAGAAGATAAGGGGTCAATTGTTTCGCGTATTTTTTGTAGTATAAGAATCCGTCAGGGCACGGGGCTTTAGAGGGTTTCAAGTTTGTGAAGACCTCGGCAACCTCCTCCGCTGTAAAGTCTCTGCCCATCATCTCTCTGTCACCCTCATCCATACCCGGTAGGTTTGAGCTCTTCAGAAAATCTGTTAGGGCTTTCTCTATACCTGTGGAACGGGTCACCTTCCTTCCATCATATAATTCCTCGTAAAAATTAAATTCTCCTACTATATTTTTAGGGTTGGCTGTGATTATGCCTGGTTTGGTTCGTATAGCTTGGATATTATAGGTCTTATCTTTGAGATTGAGCATCTTGGCCAATAGGGTATCTGGCTTGTTTGCCTTTTCAAAGAATTTCCTCTTTGACCAAGTCATTGATTTCTCGGCCTGGGAGGTCAGCAACAGATTCAGCTTAATCTGAGTGTCTCTAATCTTTTGGAGGGTAACTGGGTCTGGAGACCTCTTGTGTTGATCCCATAGGGTTTTCAGGTCTTTCTGACCTGCTGTGATTTTTGCATTCTTCTCTCTTTCTCTTGGCCGCCATACTGATGAGAGCCCCTCTTAGTGTTGCTTTATGTGCCTCCCAGAGGGTGATATGTGAGCGGACACTTCCTTCATTTTCTCTAAAGAAGTTCGCTATGTCTCCACTAATTTGCTCTTGTAAATCGGGTATTTTCAGTAGGGATTCGTCTAATTTCCAATTTGCTCCTGGCCTGTCCAGCCCTAATTGTGCGCACCTTAGCTCTATTGGTGCATGATCTGACCACGAAATATCGTGGATCCCAGTATGGGAGATCTGTGGGATCAGTCTACTAGCGACAAAGAAGTAATCGATTCTGCTGAAGGAATAATGGGGGTGTGAGTAGAAGGTGTAATTTTTGTCTAAGGGGTGAAATTCCCTCCAAGCGTCTACCAGCTCCAAGTCCCGTAGCCCCTGTTCTAGGGCTTTGGACCTTGGTGTGCCATGCCTGGGGGGACCTGATCTGTCCAGGTCTGTGTTTAGCACTGTGTTAAAGTCGCCTCCTACGATCAAGGCGCCTTTAGCATGTTTTTGGATGGCGGAGAATGTTGTGGTGTAGAACGCGGCGTCGTGTCCATTTGGAGCATAGATTACCGCGATTGTAATAGGCTGCTGATTTATAGTCCCTGCTAGCAGGAGGAACCTTCCTTCTTTATCTTTTTTTACTGTGTCCACCACCAGTCCCACTCTGTTATGTATTAATATTGCAACTCCACGTTTCTTCTCTTTTGCGGAGGATAGAAACACCTGTCTGAATTGTTTGTCAAAATATTTCGGAAAACTGGTGGTGCTGAAATGTGTCTCCTGAATTAAGACTACGTCCGCCCCTTTTCTCTTATAATCATTGAGGGCCACCTTTCTTTTACGGGGACTGTTTAACCCTTTGACCATTATGGGATATAATTGTCAGCGTCATGTTGTGGGTCTGTTCTTACCTAGTCTTTGAGGGGTTCCCATGGTAGACGTCGGGGCGCCACCAGGGGGTCTCCTCCCCCTGCGATGTCCTGCAGCTCAACCAGCTCCAACGTTTCACCACCTAGGCAGAAGGCAGGGTGGGGGAGGGAGGACACAAAAGGGACACATGACACATAAGGAAAGATGCATTGAGTTGGCAGAGACTCAATGGTCCAAGACCATTGTCCCTCCCTTGCCTTCGGGACCTGGGAATTCCGGGGGACCTTTTCCAGACCTGCCGACCTGGTGGCTCCCTTCCCAGTCCTCCTAAGGACTTGTTCGGTACCAGAGCTGAAAACCTCTGACCAAAATTGTAGGCACATAGCGAAGGCCGGACCGCCCTCCCAACCTGCGGCTGCTTCCGGCGTTCTGTCCTAAGCTTGCTAGTTTCAATCGTATCCCTCCGACTAGCTGTAACGTTGGTTCTAGCTTCATTCCCTATATACATTAAATCCCCTCTCCCTCTATTCAAACTTGTAACTCAACTGTGTTCTAATAACCCCTAAATGTTCCCCATCTAATAACCTCTTGTATTAATCAGTTAACTCATACCCCCCCTTTGTAGTGGTCCTCCTATTAGAGCTCTTATTTAGATTATTTGTGAGTTGCATATTCAGATGGTTATGTGTGTACCGCTCTGAGCCCCTGCTTGCTTTCCAGGAGTGCCGTTAGCCACTATCCTAGACCCTCTATCCCTGGCTGTGCCTCCCTTACCCCTACTCACCTTTCTAGCTGGATTCTATTGTAATGTGGAGTCTAGTGTTCCTCCTCCTCCCCCATCTACTTTGGTTTTATACGTTGATCCTTTGTGGTTGATATTGGACCCCTTTCCCTGCTCAGCCCTCGACCCCTCCCCCGGCGACTTTATTCATTTATTAATGCCTTTATTTATTAATTAATTATCCCCCCTCCCTCTGTGGCGGTAGGCGTAGCCGGCCTTCCTTAATAAAGGTGGAGTCCGGCTGGCTGCCCCAGAAACCATATGGTATGGGCTGAGAGTGTCAGCTCTTGGGTCTAATATTGTACCTTACTGTGTTGCCTGTAATTTTTGTTCTCCTTTTATACTGCCCTCCATAGGGGTATAAACTAGGAACTGTGTATGTGGGGTTAACTGTGTAAACCCAGTGGGCTAGTTAATGCGTTATCTGTGTATTCCCTTTGCCTCGTGGGCCTGCGACTGCCTGTGTCAGCTTGTAAGTGGATTGCCTTGTATGGGTGGCCTCTTATAAGAAATAGCTGCAGGGCAGGGATGTCTGGAACATGAGGGGAAAGGGGGGGAATATTTTAACCTGTCTTGCCTGCCAGCAAGGTATTCTTAGCTGGTGTCTTAAAGAGAAGGTTTTAGAACCCCACATGATAGGTGCAGATGGGGGGATGCAAGCTCTTGTGTCTAAATATTGGTTCTCTGTGTTTTAAAACTGCAATGCATTTGGTTTGTCCTGTGATTTAAACCCAGGTTGGTGACAAAAGGCAGTCTGAATTAGCATGTGAATTACATGTGGATCAGCATTTCCATGTCCCAGCTCAGATAGGGATTCAAAGCCCAAATCTCCTCACTTTATTTCCCTTATAAGTATAAGCTCCCCCAAAGTATATTCTGTAAGGAAGTGTACTTTATATTGTGTTTTAATGTTTACTACTGTATAAGGTTCTATACAGAAAGCCCAGGCATATGGAAGATGCTAGCTAGTTTGCATAGATTCCATAGTTCAGAGAGGGGGAAACCATTTGGTGAGCAGGATGTTCAGATTAGGATGTCTGTTGGTAGACACAGCGGAGCCAGAGAAAAAACGGCTCTGGATGTCAGAACTGATAAGCAAGGTTTCTATTGGCAAGTTTTGAATTTATCCCTCCTATCAGTGAATGCGTAATTTCAATCCCTGCTTTAATTGGCTATTACACTCCTCAATGATTTAGATAGGATTTCAGCCTATATAAGAGCGTGCAGTCAAAGCAGCTCTCTCTCCCTTTTTCCTGTTGGAGATCTGAAGACAAGCAGCCTCTGGCAGGCCTCTCTCCATTTGCTTCTGTGAAAGAGCTATTCACACCTGGAAGCATGGGGAGGCCTAGCCAGCAGGCTGGATTTCGGTCCAGGAGCCCAAGGTCCTATCAAGGTAAGCCTTTGCTGAACAGGCGCCTTGCAACTAGGAAAGGGTAGATCTCTTCCCCAGACCCCTGTAAGTGTGTATATTCTCTGTTTCTTGTATTTCTGTGTGTTTCCGAGGTCTTATCCGAATAAACCGCAATTTATTTTACTGCCTGTTTTGCCTTGTGACTGATCCCTTAAATATAAATGTGTATTGGGCCTGGTCTCCCGTGACACCCTCCATCTCTGGGCCCCCATAGTCCGCAGCATCTTGACGCTTTTCCTCCTCGCCCCTCTGAGTCTCCATTGGCCCGTCCGTTTGCCATCAGATCTCCTTGTGAGGTGCCGGTGTCCCGCCTTTTCTGGCCGTCTCCGGCGCCATCTTGGATGTGGCTCGTCGTCCACAATGTCACTCTCTCGCGAGAACTGGCATTTCCTCCTCTGACGTCATCCGGCTTCTCCCCGGCGGCATTGGGGGTTGAATGCCAGTCCAAGATGGCCGCCATTCTCGGAGGTGCGCTGCAGGAGCTGGGGGGTGGTGAGTCAACTGACCTGAACTTGGCTCCCAACTGGGGAGCATCAACTGAAGCAGGTAAGCGTGGAGAATCGACTCCTGGGCTCACTTTGGGCTGCGGGGTTGCTTCTTCTTGTCCGCTTTCCTGGCTTCCTTCCAAGTTGGGTCCGGGGCTGCCTCTCCCGCTGTAACTTCCTCCGTGATCTTTTCCTGGAGCCCCAGCTTGGTTAGGAAGGTTCTCCCCTCCTCCGGGCGCCGCAACGTGTTCGCTGCTCCATTTTGTATCACCAGGAGGCCAAATGGATATAGCCAGCGGTACCGGGTCCCAGTCTCCCTCAGGATTTTGGTGATGGGAGCAAGTTGTTTTCATTTAAGCAAGGTGGTGGGAGATATATCCTGGTATATTTGAAGTTTATACCCTTCGAAGTCCCCTTGGCTCCTGGTGATTTGGCAAAATGTTTCTTTTACTTTAAAAAAGTGGAACCTTGCTATGATGTCTCGGGGGGGGGGGGTCTCCTTGTCGTGGCCGCGACTGCAGTGCTCTGTGGCAGCGGTCCAGGTGAAGGTCCTGCTCTGAACGGTCCGGCATAAGATGTTGAAGCCACCGGCCCATGAACTCCTCCGGGTCCGTTTCAGACTCCGGAACCCCCCGGACCCTCACGTTGCTCCGACGGTCCCTATTATCGGCATCCTCCTGCCTTTCCATGATGTCCCTGACCGTGTCCCTCACCTGGGCCACCTGCTTATCCGTCTTATGGAGGGCTTTTATTGTCGCATCCATTTTTTTCTCTAGGGAATCAGTGCGCTCCCCTATCCCGCAGATATCCGCCCTTAACGCTGCAACCTCTGACTGAAAACATTTTTTAATGTCCAGGCAAAATTCACGCATATCTCTTCGCCGCATAATTTGATTGTCCCGGCTTGTATCTTCTCCGTCGGCTTCCTCCTCCGATTCGCGCCATTTCTCCCTGGCTCTTAGCCCTTGCTGCGTCTCCTTTGGTGAAATAATCTGTCAGAACCGCGGAGGTTCGTTTTGAGCGGGTCGATCGCGACATCCTGGGTAATCAGGGCAGCTTTGGGGGAATTATTGGGTGATTTTAATGCACTTTGAAGTTGATTTTTATTGATTTGGCCGCAGGCTGTGAACGGAGCTAAAGGGTCACACGTCCATGCAGTTCAGCCTTCGCGCATGCGCCTCGTGGATCAATGTAAAGGGTTTTAGCGCATAGGGTAGGGTTTTTTAATTTAAAAGCTTTAGGCACTTACCTTAGCGGTGAAGTGGTCGGCAGCGGCGTGAGTTGCGGTGCAGCGCCGGCAGTTATTTGTGCGTGGCAAAGGCCAAATATCCTAGGCCGCACATCAGAGCTGCATAAAGATTACCATGATAACGCCAGACACTAAAGAAATAATGTTTTTTTTTTTAATATATATATATATATATATATATATATAATCAAAAAAATAAATAGATGATACCGTTCTGTGGCTAACGAAATGCTTTTATTTGTGCGAGCTTTCGAGATACACTGATCTCTTCTTCCGGCGATGTTACAATGAATGAAGCAAAAGGTAAACTTAAAAACAGTGTCTCTTGGAATGTTATCTGTGCTGTTCCTTCCCCTGGTGTGGATGTGTTTTATGGCTAGAGGTGTCAAAAGGTTACTGTGAAAGCAAGTTAAGAAAGAGTGTGTGTATATATACAGTGCTTGACAAATCACCCAAAAATCTACTCGCCGAACCAAAAAATCTACTCGCCACCTAGTCCCGCCCCCAACCCCGCCCCCAACCCCGCCTCTAGTCCCGCCCCCAGCCACGCATTTTAAAAAAAGCCATAAATTGAATAAATTCCTAGTAAGAACATTCGTTTTTGATATTAGTTTATTTATTGTATTACATTATACTACAATTAGTCCTTGGTGTGTGTGTGTGTGTGTGTGTGTGTGTGTGTGTGTGTGTGTGTGTGTGTGTGTGTGTGTGTGTGTGTGTGTGTGTGTGTGTATAAATGTCAAATCTAGAAAAAAAAAGCCAGATGTGGATGACTAGTTTCCTGCACCCCTTAACTAGTGTCTGGATGCCCCCGCTTCACAATATTTAAAGCAGCAATCCCGTCTGGGATCTTACCTGATCCGCAGACCCTCAAAGTCCAGGTACCCTCATTCCCGCAATGTTATACATTGGAGGGGAGGTGTTCGTTACCTGTCTTCTGGGTTAGGGGGGGTTCGATGTCTTCCGTGTGAAGCTTGAGTCAGATCTGGAAGTAAGCAGTATAGGTTATTTCAGTGTAGTATAGGGCAGTTAAGATATCCAGATCCATAGTGTGAGAGTGTGTGGGGGAGAG
>NC_134483.1:520693996-520696496 GCF_040206685.1 Ascaphus truei | reverse complement strand
TCTTAGGGGGGGAGGGGGGGTGAGGGGGAAGGGCGTACTGCTGACTTTTTCAAACATGTATGGATTTGCCGATATGCCCATGTCCCGTTGCTTTTTATACAGTGGACAGATACCCCAAGGTAAAGTTAAAGAAACAGGCCTGACCCCCCCCGCCCCCCCCAAAGATTCCACATATATTAGTTACAGGAAATATTTTATTGCATGTAATAGTTAATACACGTATACGCATTAAGGATGGAGCAGTGGCTACACTTTCAGGTTCGTGCGGTCGTGGTATTTCTGGTAGGGATCGGCGATGTACCAGTTGCGCCTCCTCCAGAAGGAGGTCGTCATTTTGTCGAACAGCCGGCTCTGCGTCTTATTGCAGAACACCTCTTCTCGCAGGCGGTGTCTCCTGGCCGCTTTCTTCTTCCATAACTTCTTTTTGTAACCAGCCTGTTAGGGAGAGAAACAAAGCACATTGCAGTAAGGGGGGGGAGGGGAAGAGATGCACAGCTCAGGGTTTATATACACCTAAGGCCTTGACCCGCGCTGCCTACTACAGCGTCCGCCACACGGACGAGAGCCCTCCCCTCAATGGCGCTGGGCCCGCTGCGAGGGGGGGCCGCAGCGCTGGGGCGAGAGCTGCTTCTGCTCAATAGAATTGAGAGCAGGACTCGCGTCGAGCGATACGGCACGCCCGCCGGCGGTTCAGCCAATGAGGGCGAACCTGCCGGGTGACGTCATGGCCGCGCCCCCGTCACTCCCCCGCCACGCCCCCCGGTCTCTCTTCCTGCAGTGAGCTGCAGACCAGGTAATCGGCTGCACGCGCCGCCAATCTCGCGGGCGCGCGTTGCAGCGGAGATACCGGGGCCTTAGCCCAAGACCCCCCCCCCCCCCCCGTGCAAAGCAGCTCCGACCAGGAAGAACACATTTTCTATTTCTGTGGAATTAAATCATTTACAAAATCACTCCACACAAAAACCATCAGAAACGCTTAGCATACATTAACTAAAAAGGCAGAAGGAAAAGTTAAGCATCGGTAAAAGTAATGAACCAAATACAATATAAAACAGTACAAGTGAAGCTTTAATGTTTTGCAGTTGCCGGACATCAATAAAAATGTAAATACCAATCCCGCCTGGGAACATACATTTTTTTTTTTTTGCTTACGTGAACCGTGGAATTCCTATAGATAGGAATGGAGAAATAGCTAGGGGTCGTGGAGGGAAGTGGGAGTTTGGCAAGCAGTGAGATAACCATATTAAATAAGGATAATACTAGTAAACTTATAAAAACTGAATACAATTGGAGTAGAAATGCAGGAGCAGGTAAGATTATAGTACAGGCTGAAAATAAACTTAAAATGCATGCTTTGTAATGCAAGAAGCCTGACAGATAAAATGGGGGGGGGGGCTTGGGGGGGCTTTAATTAATAGCTACAGTAAGTCCTCGTTTTACGACGCTTCGCTTTACGACGAATGGCTTATCCGACACTGTCCAATGCATCCCTATGGCCGGTTTTACGACGCCAAAATGGCTTATCCGACGCTCTTACGACGCTTTGCAAAGTTGCAACATTATATCAATCAGAAAGCTGCAGTCAGGGAAATCATCCAGATAAGTCTGTGTGAAGGTTTAGTGGTGTATTTATGCCTTTAAACATGTCTAACAGTTTTATTATACAGTTCTGGATTCAATAAATAGAATCTTTACATCATAATGTATGTGTGTGCAGCATAATCTAATTGCTTGAGTACAATATTTTGTGTATTTTAGCATTACAAATGCCTTCAGGAACGGAACATTTCATTTAAACAGTGTTCCTATGGGAAAACGGGTTTCGCTTTACAACGTTTCGCTATCCGACTCCATTTTCAGTAACGCATTGCGTCGGATAACCGAGGACTGCCTGTACAAGGGAGCAGTATTATACTGTATCATGGGCATTACTGAAACATGGGGGGATGAATCTCATGACTTGGCAGTTAATTTACAGGGTTATTACATTTTTCAGAGGGATCGAGCAAATAGAAGTATGCTTATAATGTTAAACCGGATTTAAATCCTATTGTAAGGGAAGCTATCTATGAAGGGAATGATGAAAATGTAGAGAGACCTTGTGGATACAAATTAGCAGCGGAGGTAAAAGTACAATGAAAAGATTTGTAAGGATATGCTATAAACCACCAAATATCTGTGAGATTGAGGAAGCTAAAATACTTTTGCAAATGGAGAAGGCATCAAAACTGGGTCATGTTTGCATAATGGGTGATTTTAATTATCCAGACATAGGCTGGGGCAATGAGATTAGCATTACAACCAAAGGAAACAGGTTTTGGGGGGTGCTTAAAGACAATTATATGACCCAAATTATTGAGGAACCAACCAGGAGATGGGCAATAGTGGATTTGGTAATATCAAACAATGTAGAAGTAATAACAAATATTCAAGTCCGGGAACATTTAGGAAAGTGATCATAACATGGTCTCATTTGAAACAAATTATCAAAAAGACTTTA